>NC_056729.1:840082036-840084536 GCF_019279795.1 Protopterus annectens | reverse complement strand
CTACTATATCTCTGTTGCAGATGTCGCTCACCAGCACACATATATGTTCTTACAGCACACCAACATGTCAGCTTTGTGGCACATGGAGTAACTGCATGCACTTGTAATAGTAATGACTAGTCAGTCAGGGTTTGAACCCCTGTACTGGTAGGTGTGTGACAGATGATGCTTAGGTTTTAGTCTCCAAGCCCTTCTCTGATGTACTTTGCCTCTGTCTGTCCCTCCCACACACTCTGGTGGATGTGGAGTTGTACACCTGCTCAGCAGCAGCTTGTGTTTTGTAAGTGATGGTCATGATCAGGTGATGGCCTCTGCACCTATTGCAGTCCTCCTCTAGCTGATTGCATGTGGAACAGCTGTGATGATGTTCCCATAGCCAATCGCATGGAAACACAGTACAATATCTAGGAACATCATGTTGGTGTTTGCCCATGACAGTCGCTGTGAGTGGAACCTGGATCTGGTGTTTGGTAAACGGCATCACAGATGATATCTGGATGTTCCTCAAACAACATACACAGTGGAAAATAGCCTAAAGACAGGAGGGTGATGTGCCAGACATGACTACAGCATGTAAGTGTAGCTATGCTTCATTGAGACTACTGCCAGTTTAACAAGTTGTGTGTGGTAATGGCTATTCTGCATGTTTTAAAACTGACAAGACAGTGCTCTGTTTGTGAGGGAACCCCATCTGTAGGGCCATCTGTGGACTGGTCAGTGTGTGGAACCATTTGTTTCCTGTGTTACTCACTGAACACACATCTGTGAACTGCAGGAGCATAGTGTGAGGATTGCAGTCAGTACATGGTGATAGTGATGAGAGTTACTGCCATCGCATCCCTGATTGGACATATGTCACATGAAACAGTGGTATGACAGTCACTGTCTGGGGTTCTCAGTGACATGCCAATAATGGGCCACTGTTCATAGCTGCAGTCACAAGTCTTCTACACTTTGTACAGATGTCATGCAGTATATATGCATGTGTTGTGCTCCCTCTGCAAATGTATACCATCTGTTGTGTTGGGTTGATGGTCATATCTATGCATGCTGTTATAAGTAATCCTGAATGCTGTTGACTATTACTAAGCCATATCTGTGTTAAAACTGCAACACCATAGGCTGTATGGGTTTGGAGGTCCTGGCAGAACCTCCTGTCCCACTTCAGCTGGCCATGGCACTGGGCACCAGCACATCTGGGGCCCAGCCTTGGACCTCCACCTCTGTTGGCTCTGCACCACCTTCTGGTGGAACCGCCACTGAGGATGGGGCTTGTCCCCCCTGGGAGCAGGTCCAGACAGGAACTTGTCCACTGTCATACAGTCCTGGACGTGGTGCGTAGGGGGCTCAATAAGGGGTTTTGAGGCCAGATATGCCAGCTCGAGGGCAGAGTGTCACATTTACAGGGTGAGCCTGCCCCTCCTAGACAGCCCCCAGCACTGCCACCTTTGCAGCTGTTTTGGTGCAGTGGTGGCTGCCCATGGCTGGGGACCTCCGTCCCACTGTTTCCATCTGGGGGCTCATGGGCTTGTGACTGCCAAACACCCCTCCCTGTCCAAGGTGTATCCCCCCACATGTGTCATATACCAACCCTGTATGCTGTCTTGTCTGTCATCCTACCCAACCTATCCTCCACGAGCATACCTACTCTCCTTCCCCACATCCCACTCTCACCCTACGGAAACAAAAGGCCAATCAGTTCCTAGAACAACATTTGCCCCATACATAGCTGTCCATTTCACACACGTGTCCACTGGACACATGTAACCCTTTTAATATGCATCACAACATACTCCAGTTGTCCTCACCCCTGTCTCTCAGGCACATGATCCTGGTATGCACATGACTCCTAAAGGTTCCAGGTACACGTGATGCAGATGACCCCATTGTACACACAACACTACCAGTCCCTCTATGGTTACCCCATTTACCTTTTCATGATGATGATGTCACACACAGCACCTTGCAAGAGTACTGTTCTCACATAATGATTGGACAGGAACTGTTGTGTTAATGTAAATAAAATGCACAGAGTGATGTATTTGGCCAATGTACAAATGTTTGCGTGTATTAATGACACATGTCTGTCTGAGGGAGTCTTGATATTACATAGGACAACACCACTACATAATACAGGCATTGCTGGTGTTTCCCTTTTCATTCCTTTGTAATGCTTTGTTGTCACATGGGATGTTCTTGATATATCTATATATATATATATATATATATATGTATGTATCTATATCTGGACATAAACACACACACATACATCTACATGATGGAATACATTTCCTATACTGTTGAATGACTTGACTGGATATATTTGTGATAACATCCGATGTCTGTATATGTCTGTATATCTGCCATGGCTTAGTGGTAAATCACATTAGCTGTGTGTGCAGGGTCCTGGTTTCGAGCCTTGCAGAGGCTGTTTATTTTGTTGCTGGGCAGAACAAGGCCATTGGATACGGAGTGATTAAGGCACATTAAAGCAGTTGTG
>NC_056729.1:840042036-840077036 GCF_019279795.1 Protopterus annectens | reverse complement strand
GTTGGGCTCAAATCATGAATACCTGTTTATTAGGCGGATGCTTTAAACACTATACTATTGACATTTACGTTGATTCCGTATGTTTTTCTCTATTTGAATGATTTTGATGTGTAAGCTACGCCTGGCGGAGGGCAGCGAAGCACAAACATGCTGTGCTTTGCTTACACCTTCGATATTGGAGCAATTTAAATGTATAACAGGGACACGGGGAATCTAATTGTGAAAGTTCTAGGGACAGGGCTCAACATTCCGCTACTTGCTTGTGTGTTTACTACTACAATTCTTTCACTGTTCGTGGACACTCTTGTATGCTTAGAACACATTTCGGTATCCACGGACACTGAATTACTGACTTACTATTAGAGGTGGGCTCTACTAGTATGCATAGTAGGTTATGCAACTGTCGGGGCATGTTTACACCTCCCTAGAGTACTTGTACACGTCCCCTGCACTCGCACATGTTTCCTGTGCACGTCGAGGGTGTGGCGGCGCACCCTCATACATATTCATATGGCGCTGCTGCACCGTCTGTAGTGAGGATGCCCGGCGCAAGGCTAAAACCATCCTTGCGCCGAGCTTCTTGAATCCCGGGGAATAACTTGAATAAATGACATAACCAAATATCAGTATACCATATCACAAAAAACACAAGATTTAAGAACACCTTGTTTACACACTTGATGTAAAAATATGAAATTGATGTATGTTTTTATATATTTATTAATTTATTTGATGTTAAAAAATTATAATGTTAAGAAATTAGAAAATTATTAAATATTTAAAAGACTATTATTAAATCATTATAATTTGGTGGATCTCAACTGTAAAAGTGGGGCCAGGGAAATTAGGTCATTTAAACCTGGGACCCTATGAGCCTCCAGAGTTACCTGCCAAAACATCTCTCTGTACTCAAGCTTAGTTTCCCAGGCTCCACCTCTAGCCTCCTTAGGTACTGAATCGATTGCAAAAAATCTGAAACCTGCTCCAGTACAATCTAGGGTATGTCTAAACATAGCATTTTTTGAGTTCTTGTTCCTCACGTCGTTCATGTGCTCATAGATTCTACATTTCAATGGTCTTTCAGTTTTACCAACATAGAATACTTCACAAGACCCACAAACAACTAAGTAAACCAGCCCAGAGAAATTACAATTAAAATACCCTTCCCTGTTTCATATTTTTATCTAGCTGAAAGGTATATCTTCTCACCCTGGAATATATAGGAACATTGGTTGCAAGCACCACATTTATAAGTACCATTTTTTTCCTAGATGAGAATACATTAATGTTGTTTGCTTTGTCCAAAAGCTGTTTTATGCTCCTACCTTTTTGAAAGACCACCTTGAGTGGTTTACCTTTGAGCTTTTTCAGATCTGTGAATTCGGAAAATATGGCCCATTCCTTTTCCAAAACATTTTTAATGCAGTAGGCATCAACACTATAATTAGTTATGAATGCCCTACTGAATCCTGGCTGCTCATCCTCATATCCACCCGTTTTGTTTGGAATAAAGGAACCCTTACCTAGAATAGGAAAATACCTATCAGTTCTTTCTGCCGAAACACAATTTTGGACCTCTTGTATCAGCTCACTTGGGTAACTTCTATCCGAAAACATGCTTCATAGGGTGTCACATTCTAAGTGGAAGTCATCATCACTTGATGTCATACAGCTGATCCTAACGTATTGTCCCTTGATGATACCCCTTTTTTGAAAATGCAGGCGGGCACTGGAAAAACTCAAATAAGAGTTGGAAAAAGCCCCTTTCCTGTATACAGAGGACTTAAAACCTGAGCATATCTTTTGTAGGGAGACGTCTAAATAGCTCATACAATCAATTGCACTCTGATAGGTAAATTTCAAAAATGAAGTGGTTTGGGAAATGTATAGTATAAATTCTTTTAAACACTTTTAAAGTTGAGATCCACCAAATTATAATGATTTAATAATAGTCTTTTAATTATTTAATAATTTTCAAATGTTTTAATAGTATAATTTTTTAACATTAAATAAATTAATAAATATATAAAAATATATATAAATATACATCAAATTCATATTTTTACATCGTGTTTTAAACATGGTCTTAAATCTTGTAAGTGTTTTTTGTGATATGTAATACTGATATTTGGTTATGTCATTTATTCAAGTTATTGTATTTAAGATACCTTTTCCTTTAAACATGAATAATTTAATGTATTAACACATTGATTGGTCAATTGATTGTTTAATCTCATATATAAGGAAGGGTTGCTATGACACCTGTCTTTATCTGATAAAGTCTGGGAGGTGCTCAGATGAAAATGCATGAGTTTGTTTTGTGGAGCATTTATTTTACAAATTGTCCTGCTGTTGCCTGAATAAATCACTGTTTTACTGCTCCAAGTTCTAGTTTTTTGCTTTGTTTCATTTGCTGGAACGGTTGGTGTTTGTGTGAGGTTCATTGCTTTTGTGACCATGGAGGATTTAAACAGTGGTGCGAACCAGGTGGCTGGTTCTCGAGGCTCGGAGGTCGGTGAATTCCACAGAATTGCAGGTCAGCTTTCACAGCTGGTGGACATTCTCACTCCTATAGGGCAGGGACTGTCGGTCCTGCTCTCAAATATTTCTGGTGCTTCACTTCCCTGTAATCAGGAAGTGGTTTCACGGGGGCGTTCGCAGCCCAGGGATACAGCTTCACTCAATTTGGTGGATGGTGATGAAGCCAACAACCTTCAAGAAAATAGATATCCTGGTACGGGGAGTTTTTCAACAACTCCTATACTGTTATGAACATAACGAAATGGTAACAGCCATGTTGGAGGCAATACTGGGGTGGATGTACAGACGTTTGAGCAGCCTAAGGAGGAACTGAGAGTTTGGCTTCAACACGAGCCTGTATTTCAATGATCCAGTGCCAGAGCTGTTGGCGAGACAAAAGGGGACTCTTATAGTAGCAGTTTAAGCAAATTTCATGATGCTCTGCTCAGGTACAGAACTTTGGCATTGGACAATATTTATTTAAGGGAATGTATTAAGGCAGGGGTTGTACCAAAAGGACTGCGGGTATATAAATACCCTAACAATGTCAAAGTTGGTACAGAATTTTATAAAGAGTTGATTAATATCTTTGATAAGTGCAGATTTAATATTTTGAAAGCCATTATTAAAAATAATGACAGGGAAATGTCTTGTCTACAAGAAAGCATTGATTATTTAAACAATGTACTTACTAATGGTTTATTGTTTGGATTGGTAGTTGAAAAGAAAAAGTACTATGATATTAGGGATCGGGTTGATCAGCAATGTGGGGAAATTTTAAAAAGAATGTACAAGAAAATGGAGAGGGACCTCAAACAATACCAGGAGCGTAAACAATACCCACGCCAAGAGTTTTTTTTAACAATAAATACCAAGGGCAGGAGGGTAACCCAGCTATGGGACCTACAGATGTTGGACCACATAGCCATAATGATTACAACCAGCAGTCCAGTGGATATGGCTTCATGGATCACGAGCATGGTGATGTAAATAATTACAATACATCACCTCATAGATCTGAAAGACTTTAAAATAAAAAACAGAACAACCATTTTTACAGGAATCAGGGGTACCAGAAGAGAGGGGGGTACAGGCATTTTGTTATATAGAAAACAATTCCACTTTCGATTGTATCAATCAGCATTCTGTTGCTGATTCAAGTATGTTAGGTTTTCATATTTGCAACTACAGTAGTTTAAATATTACTGTAGATTTTTTTTCAACTTGTTCATGAAAGGCCTAAAATTTATACCCATGCACAAGAGTATCCTTAGTGAGGTTATTCTGGACATAAAAATGTTCATCCGGAAACTTAACCTGGAAAATTTATTTTGGAAAGAAATGAACCTAGATTCTTCACAGGCCCCTAGGAATTCCAGTACATTTAATCCTCCCTTACACCCACAGTTAAAAAACCTAGAAATGGTCCTGGAATGGGAAATTAGAAAAGCCCATTTAAATAAAAAAATGGGTATAATTTGACTGTTAGTGAGAACAAATTGTTGCAGGAACTTTGGGCAAGCAACAATATAAGAGTTATGGAACCTGATAAGGGAGGGGGTATTGTACTGATGGACAGGATTTTATATGAGTCCAAAATGTTTGCTATTTTGCATGATGAAAATACCTACAGCCAAGTATCTCTTAACAAAATTCACATTGCTTATAAAAAGATAGATTTTGCCCTGAAGGACCTATTTGATCAGGGCATTATTGATTTTGAAACCTATTCCTACTTGGAAAACAATAGGCCCAGGGTTCCATCTATCTTTGGGATACCAAAGACACATGAGAGTGTGGAAGATCTGCCTCTTAGGCCCATTGTGGCTTCCCAAGGATCTAAAATAGCCAATTTGGTAAAATTCCTTGACTGGAAGTTGAAAAAGTTGTGGAAGGGTGAAACTTATATTTTACAAGACTCTTGTGATTTTTTTTTGTAAAATGAAGGCTGAACATTGTTGTGAAAATTTGACATTTGTTACTATTGATGTTGTGGATTTGTTTTCTGTCATTCCCCATGATGTTGGACTTTTATGGTTGGAGGAAGCTCTCAGAAGATAGGATGGGGTAACTGACAATGATATTTTTATTTGTCTGGAACTTGCTGAACTAGTACTAAAAAAAATGTTTTTATTTTTTGAGGGAGAGCTTTTCAAGCAGTAACGTGGCGTAGCAATTGGGACCAGTTGTGCCCCCACTTATGCTAATATTATTCTGGCTACATGGGAGTACAAGTACATTATGCATAGTAGATTTGCCAGTTCCTGGAAAATGTACAGCCGATACCTGGATGATATTTGTTTGTTCTGGGTTGATAGCCTGATTAAATTGGATGAATTTATACTATACATTTCCCAAACCACTTAATTTTTGAAATTTACCTATCAGAGTATAATTGATTGTATGAACTATTTAGATGTCTTCCTACAAAAGATATGTTCAGGTTTTAAGTCCTCTGTATACAGGAAATGGACTTTTTCCAACTCTAACTTGAATTTTTCCAGTGCCCACTCGCATTTTCAAAAAAGGGGTATCATCAAGGGACAATACGTTAGGATCAGCCATATGACATCAAGTGATGATGACTTTCACTTAGAGTGTGACACCCTACGAAGCATGTTTTTGGATAGATGTTACCCAGGTGAACTGATACAAGATGTCCAAAATTGTGTTTCGGCAGGAAGAACCTATAGGTATTTTCCTATTCTAGGTAAGGGTTCCTTTATTCCAAACAAAAAGGATGGACATGAGGTTGAGCAGCCAGGATTCAGTAGGGCATACATAACTAATTATAGTGTGGATGCCTACTGCATTAAAAATGTTTTGGAAAAAGAATGGGCCAGATTTCCCGAATTCACAGATCTGGAAAACCTCAAAGGTAAACCACTCAAGGTGGTCTTTTGAAAAGGTCGGAACATAAAACAGCTTTTGGAACAAGCAAACCACATTAATGTATTCTCATCTAAAAATAATAGTACTTATAAATATGGTGCTTGCAACCAATGTTCCTATATATTCCAGGGTGAGAATATATACATTTCAGCTAGACAAAAATATGTGACATGGAAGGGTTATTTTAATTGTAATTCCTCTGGGCTGGTTTACTTAGCTGTTTATGGGTCTTGTGAAGAATTCTACATTGGTAAAACTGAAAGACCATTGAAATGTAGAATCTATGAGCACATGAACGACTTGAGGAACAAGAACTCAAAAATGCTATGTTTAGACATACCCTAGATTGTACTGGAGTTAGTTTCAGATTTTTTGTTATTGATTCAGTACACTAAGGAGGCTAGAGGTGGAGCCTGGGAAACTAAGCTTGAGTACAGAGAGATGTTTTGGCAGGTAACCCTGGAGGCTAATTGGGTCCCAGGATTAAATGACCATATTTCCCTGGCCCCACTTTTAAAGTTGAGATCCACCAAATTATAAAGATTTAATAATAGTCTTTTAATTATTTAATATTTTTTTTAATTTTTTTAATATTATAATTTTTTAACATCAAATAAATTAAATATATAAAAAATATATAAAAATATACATCAAATTCATATTTTTACATCAAGTGTTTTAAACATGGTGTTCTTAAATCTTGTAAGTGTATTTTGTGATATGTAATCCTGATATTTGGTTATGCCATTTATTCAAGTTATTGTATTTAAGATACTGTTTCCTTTAAACATGAGTAATTTGATGTATTAACACGTTGATTGGTTAATTGACTGTTTAATCTCATATATAAGGGTTGCTATGGCACCTGTCTTTATCTAATGTAGTCTGGGAGGTGCTCGGACTAAAATGCATTAATTTATTTTGTGGAGCGTTTATTCTACAAATTGTCCTGCTGTTGCCTGAATAAATCACTGCTTTACTACTCCAAGTTCCATTTTTTGCTTCTATGCTTGTATGTGATTGCTGCACATCTGACATTCTGTGTTATTTGGGATATCTATCCATGCTGTTGGACATGTTCCAGGATTGTGTAGACTGTTACTACCCACATATGTTCTATAACAGTGACACGATAGCATGTTTAGGGAATATTTGCCAGCAGAGCCACCTCTCCAAACTCATCTGCCCATGTTACCAAGCCACATCACATGTGGGACCCACCCTGGGGCCTCCTCATGTACTGGCCCAGCACTACCTTCAGGTAGAACCATCTCAGGGGATGTTGTCCCTCCCGGGGGTACACACAGACATGATCTTGTCCCCAAGGTCATGTCTATGGTATGTTCCATAGCAGGCTCCACAGACACATGTGGGATGTGCTACATCACTTTGAGGCACCCAGTACACATTCACAGGGTCCACATCCTCCTCCTGCTTAGCCTCTAGGCCAGGCAACTTCGGGACGTGGACTTCTGTTGTGAGTAGCAGTGGGTGGGAGGCTTGTTCCCATTGTGTCCATACTGGGACCCACATCACAGACCACACACACCATCCAGAGTGTTTACTCACCACATGTGTCACATACCACCCCTGCAGGCTGTCCTCTTTATCTACCAACCCGGACCACCTCCACAACTATACCTGCCATACTTCCCCATATTCCCATTCCCTACTTCACAGAAAAAGGCAATGTGGTCCCAACAAGGGGTTCACATGTGCTATACCTGTCCATGTTGCACACACTGACAGCTGTATATATCTGTGTGTATTGCTATGTGTGCTGTTCCCTCACACATAGTATGCAGCACTGTGGTGGTAATATAGGGGACATGTATTTACATACATATATGCGTGTGTTTGTATATGTGTAGACGCGTGCATATAGGTAGATATCTATATATGTGTAGATATATATGATGTATATATGTGTTTCTATATATATATATATATATATATATATATATATATATATCGACACATGGGTATCTGTATATCTGTGGGCATACATGTAGATATATATATATATATATATATATATATATATATATATATATATATATATATATATATATACACATATACATATATAGGTATGTATATGTGTACATATATATATATGTACACATATACATACCTATATATGGGGTAATTTCAGACATCAGGTCTACAATCTCACAACACCTTCCTGCACAGCTGCACCATTCTGCCTTGCTACAACACAGGCAGGTGCCACATATGGACACAGCCTAACATTAGGGGGGGTATATGTAGGGCCAGATTGCAGGTAACCCTATTACACACCTATGACATTCCAGCATGCTACAATACAGGTTAACCTGAGTATCCTGCAACTGGTGGGCTGTGGAACCCACGTGTCCATCATTATTGCATTACATCCACCATCAGCTATTGGCCACACTAATATACATGCTTACCATTACAAAACACACACTATGATGGCTTACATCTTATCAGTCAGTGCTGCTCTGTACAGTTGATGGGTATGGCCCACTATCTACAGGGACAGACTCTATTACCCTTAGCAGTTGTTCAGCTGAACATCATTGCAACAACACTTGATGGCCCATATAAATCATTCCACACCATCTATCCCATTATTATGGACCAAGTACTACAGTCAATTACATGCATATATACTTCACATACCTGTTGTGGGAATGATGTCTCTTCTGGATAGTTTGCTGGACAGATTTTTTTTTTTTATTTTTGTTGTTTTTTTTTTTTTCTTTTGCCTTTTACTCACTCTCTCTCTCTCTCTGTCTCTGTCTCTCTCCAGTTAATGGATTGAGCTGCTTTGAATAGATTGCAGCATGGATTTTGTAGGTGCTGCACATCATCAGGTGATGGCCTCTGCACCAATCACTGTCCTCCACTTGCTACCTGCATGCAGCATGCTGTGTAGTACTTTCAAGTACCACTGTCATGGCAACACACTACTATAAATCCTTACATCATGTGGGTGTGGTCCCTTTACCTTTCCTGTATGGTGGACATCCTTCCTGTGTCTGGCAGCAGTGTTACAGACAGCAGGTAGCAATACATCTTACAAGAGAACTTGCACATTCAGGCCAGCTACATATTTGTATGAGGTTCCAGAACTACAGACAGAGTGTGAGTAATGTTGTTGTATGCATTGTATAGCACCAGTGTTACAGGGTTTGTGTGTACATGCTAGTTTACCTTGGAATGCAGTCTGTCTGCATAGCTCTAAACTGTGGGCCTATCCACTTGATGGCCAGAGGTGTGCCTGTTATGTTTTTTCTGTCCACCACACAGGGCTTGTGTCATATATATCACTGGCAGTGTATGTGTTGAGTGCTATCAGTACATGGCTACATCCATTTGTGTTTCTAGCTTCATATTGCTGACTAAGGGTATGTTGCAGACTATCCTGTAACACCAGTGACTTGCTTAGTTTATGACAACACTATTTCACATATGGGCCTGTGTTTCAGCCTCTGTCATCCACCTACATACCAGGCTTTGTCCATATGACATGCTGTCAGAGGTTGTTATGTAGTGGGCTGTGAGTATGTCATGCTGCCATTCCTGACATCATTCCACTGCTGTTGTGGCCCCCACACATTTTGTGGGGTTGGGTCCATATATGTGTGGACTTCATCTACACAATACATGTGTGCTCTTATGCACTCCAGAGGCCAGTGTATGTAACAGTGGCATATCGCCCTGTATGTCAATCTATGGGGGGGGGGGGTACACCATAACTAACCTAGGCTGTTACAATGTGGGGGTATCAGGGGTAAGCTGCCTTAAGGTATCTGGATATACATTACCATACAATTCACCCTGGGTAAATGCAGACCTACTGCTTTCTGCCAAACAGACTGTTTTGTTTGTCAGTGTGATTGTGATGGTGTCAGTTATGCCTTGTTATGTAACAGATACATCCCATTGTGTCATCTGAAGTCTTTACCCCATAGGGATTGTGTACAGAGTGTAGATAGAGGCTGCTGGACTATACATCTGCATTACTTACTGTTGATTGAATGTTATCCTGTGGCCTAGTCTGTCTTTACTGTTGTACTACTTGAAGGCCTTGGCCTGGACAGCAACATATGTAAACCTTTCCAGAATACTTTACTAATGTATCTGTTTGACAGTTGCATTAGCCTGTTTATATGTATGTCAGAGCATAACAGCTATATGACATGGCATATACAACTGTAATACTACACAAAAAAAGCTTTCCCATGTATGCAAACCTGTGTGTGGTGTAATATCCTTTGACCTGTCCGTGGGTATATGTTGCAGGCAACAATTGTCATTTGTATGGGTGGTTCATACAGTGTCCAGTTAGTAAGATGGCAACTGTATTGTCTGCACCTTCCACTATGTATCTTCCTATATATATCTGTGTGTGTGTGTGTATGTGTAGTTACATATATATGTATATATATATATATATATATATATATATATATATATATGTGTGTGTGTGTGTGTGTGTGTGTGTGTGTGCATCTGCATATATGTGTCTGTGCATATGTATCTTAGGAATGTTGATTGCTTCCACACTGTACATTCTATATGGTAGGCAGACTGTACTGCATGATATGTTACTAATACCAACCTGACATTATACAGGTGGGAATGAGTACTGTTTACATCTTGTGCCCGTGTTGTGTCAGGTCCTGGTTATGGGATTTGCAACAGTTGGTATTGCATTGCAGGGAAGACGTGTTTGGCTGTGGGGGGATATCTATACATACAAGACGTATGTTGCTTGGGCCCCCTCACCACCTTTAACGGTGCATGAGGACATATATGTTTTTGTTACATTCTCTTTTACATTTATAGATATATGTTTGTATATACATATATAGATTTATATTTATGCTTACAACTATATATATATATATATATATATATATATATATATATATATATACACACACACACACACACACACACACACACACACACACACACAGACACACACACACACACACACACATCTTCATGTTTAAATACATTTCCTGTACTGTTGAACGACTGTGCTGGATGATATGTTTGTGAAAACATCAAAGTTATGTATATTTCACATGGCTTAGTGGTAAATCACTTTGGCTATGGTATGCAGGGTCCTAGGCTCAAGACTTGCAGAATCCATTTATTTTGTTGCTGGGCAGAACAAGGGCTGTTGGATACAGAGTGATTATGGCACTTTTAAGCAGATGAAAGTGGGTATGCGCAGGTTTGTGCAGAGGTAAGCACTGCTAACTTCTGGTTATAGTTTCTTATACTGATTTAGCTTCTCAGTTGCTTAACTTGTATAGGCATTACTTACCCCCACGCAAACAGACTTAAACCCGCTTACTGCTGCTTAAAAGTGCTTATTCCTGCTTACCCCCACACTAATTTCTTTAAAAGAAAAGAAAAAAGGGTTGATAGGAAAGTGGTGAAAAATGGACACAAAGAGGGAAAGACAGTAGGGAAAATAGCTAGGGGTGTACAGGAAGGATGTAGGGAAGGCCCATAGCTGCCCATTTCTACTACAGCAACAGATGTGCATATACACTGAATTTGGAGGTAGATTTGGACACTCCAAACCATGAGAGAGGGATGAGGACAACAGTAATGTGTTGTGATGCCAACTGGACCAGATTACATGTTTCTAGTGGACATGTGTGCGAAATGGACAGCTATGTATGGGGCAAGATTTTTTTGGGGAACAGATCGTCCCTTTTTTTTTCAGGTGAGAGTGGGAAGGTGGGGAGGGATAGTTGGGAGGGTGGCCTAATGGTTAAGGTGTTTGCCTTACAAACACAAGGTGCAGGGTTTGAGTCTCACAAGGGATAATTGGCTAAGATTAAAATGACACACAAGAGCAGTTAGCCCTAGTACTAATCTATTTCTATTTCTATTTGGGGAGGTAGGTTGGATAGGTTAACAGACAAGACAAACAAGACGCATACAGGCATGGTATATGGCACATGTGTGGGGTAAACACCTTGATGGGGAGGGGTGCTGGGAAATCGCAAGCCCATGAGCCCCCTAGTGGAAACAGTGGGACTGAGGTCCCCACCCATGGGCAGTCACCACTGCACCTTCACAGCCCCGAAGGTGGCTGTGTTGGATGCTGAGTCGGAAAGCCTGGCTGACCCTCTAGTCATGACACACAGCCCTCGAGCTGGCGTAGCAGATCTCCAAACTCCTGGTTGAGCTTGCTTTGCACCTTGACCCGGACCTAGTGATGGGTGACAGGTTCCTGTCCGTGCCACCTCCTCCTGGGGGGCGAGCCCCAACCCCTGAGGTGGTTCTCCCCGAAGGTGGTGCAGGACCAATGGACAAGAAGGTCCCAAGTTGTACCCCAGACATGCTGGTGCCTGGTGCCACAGCCAGCTGAGGTGGGACAGGTGGGTCTGCTGGGACCCGCATTCCTATACATGTAATGGTGTTTATGCTTTATTAACATATGTGGGTTAGTAATAGTCAACACATTCCAGGATTCGGTATAACAGCATATCTCAATATTCCCATTAACCCAGACACCAGATATGGAACAGTTGCGTAGCAAACAGAACACATGCATATATGGGACCACAGTGGTAATTACAACATCATGCAGGTACATTGATGGAACCATGCCACCAATGTTGGAGTATTTCAACATAGCACATGCATAAACAGATTTAAATAATTATTAAACAATAGAACATATGTCCCAATATTACAGTTAAGTCATCAAGTACCAATTGAGTTGGGAATTTAGTTTATTGTTGCAGATATGGTGGGGGGGGGAGATGTCAGTTAACAACTAGTATTTTCCTGTAGTTCACATTACTTTCCTAGTCAGTGCTGTTATCTGTATCTTACAAGTATTAGTACACTACCCTGTTGCCTTAATTTGGACAGTGGTATGGCTGTCGACAACTATATACATGAACTATTTTTACCTGCAGTATACACCTCTTACTTGGTACACCTGTGTTGGAATTGTTTGTTAATACTAACTGTTTCTACACATACTCCCAGATTCCAGGTGGATGTTATGCACATACCTGTCCATCTCTTTTTGCACAGACTCTGGCCATGTCTTGACTACATGCTGATGAACCTTGACATATGTAGACTATTGCCCTCTCCAACCTTTAGTGACTTAGAACACTCTTATACGGGATTTCATAGACAGTTATATTATGCAGCACAGTCTGGGTGACAGTGATGAGTTATACCTTATTATGCAGAGCACCTTCAACAATAACAATGCCATACAATACCAAAGTAAACAGTACCAGTACAGGGTATCAATCTTTTATTTCTAGGCACAGTGTTTGTATCTGACGCACCTGTGGGAGCAATGTTTGTTAGCACTTCCTGAATGTTGCCACACAAAGTACCAGAATCCACATTACTGTTATGCACATACATATCACTCTGTTACTGTTCACACTTCTGCTCACAGCTTGACAACATGGGGGTGTAGATGGGACATACTTGGCTTATTACTCTCATAATATTTTGGTGAGTTGCTAGTATGACAGGTTTGTTTTTATAGATGTGTGACAATCAGTTGTATTTCCTGTTTGCTTCCTAAACATCTGGGATCATCCCACTGATTTCCCAGGGGGACAGGGTGACAGGCAGCAGATATGGGCCAATATACTGGACATATCTGTACAGTTGTAGGGTATGATTCTGTATGCAGACTTCTGCCACTCCTAGGATTCAAACCATGACTGTCTGTGCTAAAAGTACAACAGTTCACGTTTAAGTTGCGTGTGCTATTTGGATTTTGTTTTCTGTCTTTTCGCTATTTTATGTCTCTCTCAGTTGTACTAAATGACCTCTGGGGATTAAACCAGTCATATACAGACATTCCTACACATGTTATTTATGTTGCACAGTGTGGGTAACAGTGCTTAATACAACAGTACTATTAAGTGATTGTAAATCTGCATCACCATATGATACCAGCGTAAACACATGCAGTCCAGCAGTTAGACCTTCATTGTCAGGCTATTATGCTTTTATTTATATACAACCTATATGAAACTCTTCCTGCCTATTCTCTTGTGTATGCAGTACTTGCCTTAAACAATACAGGTTTTATACAGGCAATTAAATTACTAATAGTTTTAGATTTATTTCCTATGACAGTACATGCAAGAGTATTACAAATCTGCCTCTCATCACAACCTCTCGAAACGACATCCATGGGCCTCCTGGTTTGCAACCCACTCATTTGCCACTGTGAAGGACATAAGAGGAATATTTAGTCATACCTATCCATAATATACATGAGCTGGCAATTATTAAACAGGTAGTGTAGTGATACACACAGCTGGGACCTCCCCTCTACTCCTAGCCTCTTGGATCCACTGATCCAAGAGATCCCCCTTTCGCCACTTCATGTCGGCATAGTGATGCCTGACCTGCTCACCAGTTTTGGGTATGCCAGTGGCACTGGTGAGGTCATGGGCCAAATAGTCCCAGTCTTCTGCTTTATATTGGGAACCCTGGTACTGGCCCTGCAGCAGTCTCTGCTCATGTTCTTTGAGAAGGAGTCCTGCCTTTACTCTGGACTCCTGGATGCCCCAGCACTGTGCCTGAAAGCGCACACCCTCTCCCATTTAAGACATGGTGCCTTCAAGGAGAAGCTACAACCAGTTATGAGATGTATTCCCACCTGTTGGGTTTAAATAGGGCCAATTTCCTGCACTTTGCTGTGATTGGACAGTTTTGAAAAGGCTAAGCTATGGGTAAACCTGCTTACCTAAGGTTGGCATTGTTTAAAGAGGTATTCCAATGGACAAATTGAGTTAGCTGGCCTACACATTGCTTACACCTACTAAGCTGGCCTGTGCAATGCTTAGCATTGCTTAATATTTAATTTGCATTATATTTGCTTTTTGGCATTGATTTATTATTCAGTACATGTTAAATATGTGTCTGGTATCCATGATCCATGTGTACATACACTGTATGGGTCCTGGTATTTATTAGGGGACTTAAACACTTTATTACAATTACACCTCACATCTGTGCTTACTGCAGTACTCCACTTCACATATTTATGGTATGTAGTAGGTTATAGAATATAATACTGTATGTAGATTCCTTTCACATGTTCAGTTTGATTTTACTATAGTGAAGATTTGTTTGGTGATACCTCAATCATATGTATTGCTGTGATGGCTTTGTTGTTAACTACTGTGGCTATAGTGTACAGGGTCCTGGGCTCAAGCCCTGCAAAGGATGTTTATTTTGTTTCTGGCAGAACAGTGGCTGTTGCATACAGAGTGATTTAGGCACTTTTAAGCACTTGTAAGCGGGTTTGCGCCGGTTAGTGAGAGGGTAAGCAATGCTAACCTCCAGTTAAATATACTTACAGAGAGTTAGCTTTAATATTGTTTAACCTGTGTGAGCATTGCTTACCCCAGCGCAAATGGGCTTAAACCTGCTTACTAGTGCTTACATATACTTACTCCTACTCACTACTGCTTAATAGTGCTTACACCTGCTTACTAGTGCTTACTCCTGCTTACCACTGCACTAATTTAGACAGTAATGTCTAATGGTTCTTGGGAAGATGGGGGATATGGAGGCTGTATGGATTTATCATTCATTACACATTTTACCTTCCATTTGTATCCCTGATTCATGTGTACATATACTGTATGGGGCACATGTGATTATCTGTGGACTTTGCAACAGTATGACACTGGCACCTCACATCTGCATTTAATACAGTACTCCAGTTCACAAATATATGTTATTTAGTAGGTTATGTAACTAAAAATATTGATCATAAAGTGATCTAACATGGAAAATGGAATGTGTTGCAGTGGGACTCGAACTAGGAATGACTGCTCATATGGCGAAAGCTCTACCCACTACACTATTGCTTCATTTGCATATATCTTCCTTTTTATCCTCTTCAGACATTTAAGCTGTATTAACCATAGCTAAACAATGGGCAAACCCGTGCGCCTATTGCTAAATTTTATCTGGTTCATAAAAAATTATCTTTATATTTGTTATTTTAATTATTGATCTTGTACAAGTAGGGGATGCTGCTGGGGGTATGCATACACGTATGAGCAGTCTCACTCATTCTTTGTGGACTTGTTCTTCATTGCAGGGGCATATATATTCTGAGAGCTCTCCTCTCAGACACGCCCCTTGCACTCTTACATGCTCCGTGTAAGATTAAGAGCTCAGGTAGTGCGCCTTAATATGCTTGGCTCGCTGCCATGCTGCTCCTAGCCACTTCTGTGCAGGACTAAGCTAGTCCTGCATGGATGGATAGTAAATCCAGGGGATTATCTTTAACTACCTTTAAATAACTGACACGATGAATGTAATTTATTAGAATAAGAACACTCATCCATCTATCTACTTAGCTATAACAAATATTTAATACATCAACAGGGCATCTTTATTCCTCCCACTGGTAGGGCATCAGAGAGACAGTCTCTTAGATCTGCTAGTTAAAGGGATTTAATCTGGGTTAATCATTTTTACTCTGTTTCATTTAAGATCCCATTTTTCTATGAGAGTGGAATAAATTAATTCAAAAACTGATGGCATAATCATTTCATGTGATATTTGAAATACTAGCAAAGTAATACTTTAACTGGGATTCAGACACAAACTGTAGAATTCAATAATCAAAACTGTACAGAGTAGTGGCATGCAGAATGTGGCCAATTCAGAGACATTATCTCTCAAGAACATGCAATACCATGAGCAGATTGTTATGCAAATGACCAAAAAATGAGATGGGAATGGACAATATTGTGATGATGAGACTGATGCTGAATGCAAGTGAGGGTAAACTGCAAGGTGAAGTGATTCAGAAATGTATAAAAAATATGAGGCGAGGTACTGTATAGCTGTGCATTATAATTTTTTGCTGAGAAATGACAGTGAACATACTGAAGGCTGAGGTCAGCTGGATTAGATGTTACAGGTAATCAATGAAGCCAGAAGCAGTAACTGTGGACTTTATGCCCTCCACATCACCAAAGGCTCCAACCAAACATAGCATACTAACATCTCCACAACAAAGTTATAGAGAATTGCTACCATATGAACGGAAACATTACAAAGTAGCTGGTACATGTTTCACTCTCACATGCAGGTACATGCAATGCATGAAATACCAGGTCCTATGGACACCAAGCTATGTGCAATAAGGATAATCCATGTTACAGGGAATATCGGTTGACCACCTGATGACATAGTGGATGTATAGTAGGCATCTACCTCATAGATACTACACTAGTTCCTCAATGTTATGCTATAGCACATGGAGGCATATGTGTTGTTTCCATATACTACAGAGGAGTGAAGCAACACAATATGGGCATTTTATGAAACAGCCCATTTCTCTGTGGTTCTTGGTGCCACTGATTGCACATACTTGACCAGCAAGGCTACACCTGGAAAATAGGGGCAATGGTTTATCAACCATAATGGATTCCACTCCACCAACTACCAGTTAGTATACAAAGTGCCAGCAAGCCACGTAGAAGAGGATCATGATTTCAACATCTGGCACATGTGTGGCTGATACCACCAATTTATGGTGAGTGGTTTTCCTCATGGAAATTTTATTGGTGATGCCAGGGATGCCATGGAGACATGACTCATGACAGCCACACACAAACCTCAGTCTATAGTAGTGAATGCCTGCAAGTTCCCACTGTCTCAGATCTGCACCATTGTTGAACATATGTTCAGACTGATGAAGGCTAAACTTTTGTTGATTATATACCTCTGGCGGTACACTATAGTGCACTTTAGAAACCTGTAGGGATATATTTGCTGTTTGCATCATGTTGTACAACATGTTGGTTTGCTGGCAGACACAGCAAGGTATTGCCACAGGAAGACAAGATGTGGTAGATTCACCAATAGACTATGGGGTCTGGTGAGGAGTCTTTGTAGGATCTGGCTGCTTGTGACAATCATTAGAAGTAGTTGTATACCATATTAATGGCTAAGATAGAAAGTCTGATTTTCTTTACCTTGTGTTTTGCTTGCATTCTGTTTAACAGCATATTAAAACTTCAAAAGAGACCACAGCTCTCTCTGTTCTGAGTCAGGCAGAATTTTTCCCCTCCCTCCCACCCATTTAAGTTGTCTTGTTAAATACCACTGTCTTTCTAGTTGCCCGCCTCTTATGTTAATCTGACCATATATCTCATTTCTCTCTACTTTCACTGGCTTATGTGAGTAATCACAAAACCATCACTTTTGAAATCCCACCCCTTCAATTATTTAAATTTATTGGCCATCCTACAGTATTTCATAGTACCAAAATACAAAAGTAACCACCCCTTTCAGTCCATCTTGCTGTTTTAAAAATAGTAACTCTCCACTAAACCTTAACTTTTTAAACAGGTAAAACTCAAGTTACCTACTTTCATATCTAACTTCTCTAGTGCACACTGCAGAGTGCATTCATTTCAATCTTACCTTTAAGCATCCCTGTTACTAGCACTTTCTCTAATACCTAAAAAGATCATCTCTACTTGACTCCAAGTAGACTTTTCTCTATCTGTTAAACCTAGCACTTGCTCCTACAGTACTTATTACCTTGATACGGCACTCTTATAGATAGCACCCCAAAAGGCAAACCCCATTTCTCGGTCACTCACGTCCCCGGAATCTCTTTTAAAGTTTTTTGTCTAGTCCTTCTAGCATGTCGAGGATCAGTTGCTAGTGTCCTCTCCTGCTCAGCTGGTGAACCTGGGAATATTGAGGCAATGTTACAATTGCCTCATGTACACAGACAACCCTCTCCTCCTCCCACAAAACACAAATACATGCGAGAGATGCAACTATACGGCCAAACTGGAGGCTGAGCTCTCTCAACATAGGACTGGCAAGACCAGTCAGGAGGAGAAGGTTACCACACACACTATAGACCCAGTCTCACATAGTACCATCACAACCTCAAATCATACACATAAACACACAAAGACATACTCGGCTCTGATCAAAATCTACCAAAACAGCAGAGGCCACCAAAGCAGACACCCAAACAACCACCACCTCAGAACACAACACCTGCAACACATAGACCTCACAGTCAGAGTGTCAAACAGTCACAGCCCTTAAGGCCAAACACAATGCCAGACACACTAGTCATTGGTGACTCCATAGTCAGACACACTGACGCCCGCTCACCAGACTGAGTAAGGAGAAGGTCACAGTAAGCTGCCTGTCGGGCGCTAGAATCCGCCACATAACGCAAGCACTCAGGTCTCTCAACAGCAGGTACAAATATGACTCAGTCATTGTCCACGCTGGTGTAAACGACCTGAGACGTACCTCCTTGGACTACATGAAAAGAGACATTGAGGAGCTCTCTGATTATGTAGCCCAGGCAGGTATGACCCTGACCTTGAGCAGTATCCTACCTTCACCAAGAATGATGCCACAATACAGAGATAAGATGATCAGCTTTAACAATTGGCTTAAACTCTGGTGTCATTCAAAGGGGATCCAATGTCTGTCTGCCTGGGATGACATGCTGGACAAGCCACGCTGCTTCGCAAGGGACGGCTTGCACCTGTCACCCTGGGATTCGGATATTGGCAAAGGCTCTTGCCACCCCATAGTGCCTTTTTAGGCAAGGCTCAAATTCTAAACCTACCACCCTAGAACACAAAAAAGGAAAAAACTAAGGGTAATGCTGCTCAATGCCAGAAGTCTAAATCTCAAAATGCACGCACTCGAGGCCCTTCTCAGTATGGAGAACATCGATGTCTGTGCAGTGACAGAAACCTGGTTCAAGGCTCCTGAGAGCACCCCAGCACTATCAGGTTTTACCTCTTATCATGCGTTCCGGCCCCAAAATCCGGACAATACCAAGAAAGGAGGGGGTATCCATATTCATCAAAGACACCCACACCTCAAGACTGGTGGCAACGCGATGCATCGGAGACCATCCAGGTGCAATTAACCATAGGCAAGACTGCTCTGCAAATTGTAGCATGTTACAGGCCACCCTCACAAACTCAGGAACCTCACATGGCCTTCCTGAAAACACTAGAGGATAAATGTATCACCAAACACCATCATACTAGGTGACTTCAATTACCCTAATATAGACTGGGAACACTACTCAAGCCCAAACACCCTAGCCCAAAAGTTCCTGGAATTCATAAACTCAAATGCCATGGAACAACTAGTCACCATCCCCACAAGAGGAGAAAACATACTTGATCTCATCATCACGAACATGGGAGCACAATGTTCAACACCGAAGTATACCCCTCACTGGTGAGATCAGATCACAAACTAATCTCGCTGGAGGTCCTCATCCCACCCCACCTGAAATAAAAAGACCACAGTAAAGAACTTCTCGAAGCCGACTTCACACTTCTAAAGACTAGTGTGGTCTCCTTTAAGGCCCCGAGCCGACGGAAAACAGTACTCAAGCCGCTGAATCACTTACAAATGCCTTCTACCAGCACCTGCAGGACTGCATGGATAAGGCAATCCCAAGCAAAACAAAGACTCTTTGTACCAAAGGCAAGCATCCACTCTGGTGGACCCCAGCCATAAACAAACTCTACAACAAAAGGAGGAAGCTACTACAAGATAGAGCAAAATCCTTAAAAGGTAAGACACCCTTGATCACTATAAGTAAAAACTAAGAGCTCTCATAAAATCATCCAAAGCAAATTTTGAGAGAAAAATAGCTAAAGACTCAAAAGACAATCATAAGGCCTTCTTTAGCTATGTTAGAAACCTGGGAGGAAACTCCCAGATATGCTCAGAACTAGTTCAAAATGATGTGAAGATTACTGATCCTACAGACATTGCCAACATACTGGCTGACAGGTTCAGTGCAAACTTCTCCCCCCCCAAAAGGAGAGATATCTATACCAAGCGATTGCAGCCCCCCAAACATCTCCAACGCCCAAGTGAGAACTGCTCTCTCCAAAGCAAAAACACAGCATCCATGGGACCTGATGGTGTCCCCGGCTGTGTGCTCCACGAACTCAACGAGGAATTAAACCCACAGCTAGGACAGCTGTTTAATCATAGTCTTACCTCTGGATACGCACCCAGGAGTGGCGCACTGCAACTGTGGTCCCACTTCACAAAGGTGGTGCCTCCACCGACCCTGGAAATTACCGCCCATTAGCTTGACAAGCCTTATCTGCAAAGCCATGGAGAGGATCATAATGGACCTCATAAATAAAGACATAGGGAATTTGCAGACTTTGGATCCATCCCAGTTTGGCTTTGTCAAAGGCAGATCATGCCTTCTAAACTTGGTTGACTTTTTGAAACAGTCACCAAAGCCATTGATGAGGGAAAGGCAGTCCATACAGCCTACCTCGATCTGGCGAAGGCCTTTGATACAATACCCCACTCGGGTATCATTGAAAAACTCATCAGCTTAAATGTTAACCCATACATCACAAGATGGGTTGCAAACTGGCTGAGTGACAGAACCCACAGGGTCAGAGTTGCTGGCGCCATGTCAGACTCAAAGCCTGTCACAAGTGGTGTACCACAGGGCTCAGTCCTGGGCCCACTCTTGTTTGGCATCTACTTTTCCAAGTACAAGCAAACACAGGAGGGTTATGGCTGACAAAGTTTGCAGATGACTGCAAACTGGGCCATAGTAGAAAACACATCTGACACAGATATCCTTCAGAAGGGTCTCACAGAAACGGATAACTGGTGCCAGAGCCATGGCCTAAAGTTAAATGCCAAAAATGCATAGTCATACCCTTCGGGAAAAACAAGGTTACCCCTAGCTACCAAATAGGTGGCAATCCACTGAGTACAGAAGAAGTTATCAGGGACCTGGGGACCCAGGTTGATAGTAGTCTGTCATTCGACACCCATGTAGCTAAAGTAGTTAGGAAGACCTTCTACATTGCCCACCTTATCATGAAGGGATTCTCATCTAGATCAAGGGAGGTCATAGTCTCCCTATACTCATCACTCATCAGACCAATGATTGAGTACAATGCCCCATTCGGAATGTATCTGACCCGACACTTGCAGCAGCTGGAGAGGCCACAAAAGTTCCTCACCAAAAGGATAAAGGGTCTCAAACATCTGTCCTATGCTGCCCGACTGAAAGAACTCCAGCTCTATTCAGTCGCCACCGCTTGCTCAGAGGTGACCTTTGCCTAACATACAAGGCCATGTCAAACCCAGATTTGATGAATATGCTTCACCTCAAAAATCTAGATCCGTCAGAGCCACAAGGGCGGAGACTTAAACCTCGACACGGCTATTAATAGGACGTGCTGGAGGGATAGATTCATCACCCAAAGACTCCCTATGCTGTGGAATAAAATCCCGGTATATGTGAGGCAGAGCACCTCACTGGCCTTGTTCAAGAGAAATCTTGACCAATGGATGGGAGATCGCAGATATACCCCAGGGATTACCTCAGTGTCACTGCTCAACAGAGGCACAGCAAAATAATGGGTATAGTTCCCCATACTAAAGGGGTGGCGTAAGCCACAAAACTATGGGCTAGGCTTGTAAATGCCCTCGGGCAGATAGCCTAGTATGAACCTATGAACCTATGAACCTAAAGCTATGGAACAGATTATATATAATAGAGAGTAACAGTAATGCATGCGGTACTACAACCTGGTTGTGCTATACAGTACACAGAATGACAACACTGTGCATAAGACATAAGCTTTGCTGTCATTACATGCATAGGTGGAGATATCCACAGTGACAAGGGTAAGCAACAGGGATGATGTGTGGGGGCTAATGATAAGGATCTGCATTGGTGAAATGGCCTGGTGATTGTGGTAAGCATGGAAGGCTATGCAGGGAGAGGTGGTACTTTCAATCTGGATTAAGTGCTCTGAAGTCAGAGGTTGTTATTCTGTGTTTGTGCAGGTGAATGTAGACACTGCTGATAATGTTGCACTGTGCATGCATGTCTATGACAGGTCTAGAAGGGACTTGATAGTTAATATTTCTAATCTTGGATGTCCCATCCCATGTGGAAGTCCTTTCCAAGTAGTGTCAATGACACAAACAGTGGTTCACAGACTGTGAACTTTGCGAGCAAGAATGATGGGACTTTCCTTAGTAATGAGCATTATGTGGGTGTGGCTGTGGCAAACCTCATCATCCTCAGCACTTTGAATAGGTGTGGATGATGGTAATACATGACCCTGACAGTGCCTACCTATCTGTTGATGTGTTTCCCCACTTGCAGTAGATGAGAGACGGCTAAATGAATGGCATTGGCCTCAGAGCCTGGCAGGAGGTAGGCCCTCAGGGGTATATAGTCTTTCTGATGCACTACCAACATGCTATCTTTGCATTCTAAGTTCCCTCTAATGTTACCTCACAGTCCAAGCACTACACCAATCATATCTTACATTGCCTGTGTTCAGATGATTACTGTGTGAATACATTATTTAAGCCCCACTGCATTTTTTCCCACCTGCACTCTGGCTCTGACTGCTGTCCCCATGCTCAGTGGAGTATCCAATGCTTCATGATGGTTTATGGGCCCTGCACAAAATTGTGCCCTGTGTTGTTGCATTGGCCATTTTTCTTTATTTCAGTGCTCTCCCGGGATTGATTTGTCAGGGTTACATGGGCAGGTAATATGTTTGGAAAGCACAAGTAGTTTGCTGTGGCACTCAGGCTACTGAATCAGGATAATTCTCTGACATCAGGCATAGCCACATCCATGTTGAAGTACACATAAAACAAATCATCTGGGAAGATAGGCAGAAAGACCCTCATGTAACAATTTAGTTACTAGTGCTAGAACAGCTGTACAATAGAATAGCATGTACAGAATGTAAATCAATGTACCCTGCACATGATGCTGTGATTGCTGGAGCTCTGAAGTTCCTGTAGGGATGTTATGAATTCACAATATGAGGGCTCATGGATGTGTCTTGTTGTAATACATTATACATATATAAGGGTACACTCACCTGAGTATCACTCACAGGCACTCATTGTAGTTGGTAAAGTCCTGCACCAAAGTACAATTCTCATACAGGTTTGGAAGATCTGTCTATCACACCAGACATATTTGTCAGGAGCTCCTTAGTCTCCATAATGGAGGACAGAGTTGGTGGACCCTCAATTGTGGTCATCCTCTCCCATGCAGGGTTAGTAGCTTTACTGAGGGCATGGTGGATCATGTCAGTGCTCCTATGGGATGCTTGTAGTTTTGCTCTCTTGGGGGCTGCAGTGGTACTGACATCCTATATAAGGCCCCAATGTACACAGTTGGAGAAGGTGTGGTAGCTTTTATTTGTCTGGAAGATCCACTGGATTTGTAGAGAGGAAGACTGCAGCAAGATGGCCATATTTGCTGAGAGAACTTCTCCAGATGCTTGTGCTCCTTGGGAGACATCTCATCTTGTAAGAGTGGTCATACAGCTATGGTCAGAAACTGGAAACTGTCTTCTGCTGCATCCACACTATGTTCAACCACTGCTATGTTCAAAATGAACACAATATGTGCAAAAATTGAACCCACTGCAGTAATGCAGATCACCTCCACATATCACTGCTTTAGGGCAGCTGCAAGATTGCTGAACACAGGTGTGTCTCCAGCACACTGTACTGTTCAATACATACTATACATAACTGTTTTGCAGTGTATGTGGATGCCAATGCATCAGTGTCATGAGGTCTGTGTACTATACCTCCTAGATATCCAACATTTGACAACCAACAGACACATGGATGGCCACTGTTGTCTGCAACAGTAGTCTGTCACCCTTTGGCATTGTAATGCAATACATGGTACCTTTTAACTCAGCAAAGTGGTGCTATGCTCCCTCAAACAAAATAAAGTTCAAGCACATACTGTTATGCTAACACCATGACTATTATACAATGTTGTGTGCATCCCTATTTTAATAAGCTTACAACATAACCGGATTCATACCTCTCAACCTCTTAGAGCAAAAAATCTGGACAAAGCCTAAATTGATGGGGGAACAAATAGGGACAGATTTTAAATATTGTTCTTACAAGCTTAGAAAGTTGATAGAATAATAGGTTTTGCATTAGCATGAATTTTCTGAAGGATGTGGAGTCTTAAACTCAAATGTTTGTCATTATTTAATTACTTAAATCCTCAGCTATTTGCCAGAAAATTACAAATTTTAGGAGGAACACACCAAAAATATGAGGCAGAAATCTGGACATTCTGCAAAAATCTGTACAACTGAGAGGTATGACCAGATAATGAAGCCTACAGCAAGCTATTCCTCAGTATGTTCGGTACTACCATTGAAATGTTCCCCAAGTAATTACAATTTTTTTTTTTTTAAATAAACCCTCTGGACAGGGCATGTATGCTCACATGCAGTATGCTGCATTCTGTATAATTGTCATGTATGCTCTGCAAATTACACTGAAATCCCACAGACATTCTAATATTCTGAGGGATAAGAGTAATACTTTGCAATGAGCACTGTGAAGGCAATTGTTTTTAAGGTGCAGTTTTGAGGCATGTGGTGTAGTAATTATGATAAGTATAAAAAGAAAAGGAAAAGCCTTTTTTTTTTGAAGTAATGTTGTATTCCCGTAGGTATTTTTCAGGAGGACAGATAGAGTAGAATTTATACATTCTCAAAAGCAGATAAAAACATGAAGAAATTTTTTGAGCTTTAAATAGTCCAGTTTATTTAATGTAGCTAGTGTTTTTGTCTATAAGACTTCATCAGATGCGTTGTAAAGCAAACACTCTCAACAGGGTATATGTACACATATGCAATACACCACAGTCCATATAACTGGTGGCAAGGGAGTTACAATCACGTGGCAGATTTGACTTACTGGACAAGACACTACTTGCCATCACAGTTACCATGCCTTGTGGACCTAGCCTTACAAGACACAAACATGTCATAATCACAGGCCACAGGCACTGGCTATGGTAATATAACATGACATAGGACAACTACCATTAAATGTCAAACAGCAGCCTGTCATATACATACCTGTGGTATGCCCAATATAACTGGCACTGACAAAGGGGCTTTGAATGGGCACTAGATAAATGATGCTGACCAGACAGAGCAGTATTTTATATATGAACAGCATTGGGATGTCTATGGTCATGGCAGTGTATAGGTCCATAGGTAGGTAATAGGCTATCTGCCCGAGGGCATTTATAAGCCTAGCCAGAGTGTGTCGGCTTTCACCGCCCCATTGATTAATTAACTAATCCTCTGTCAAGCAGAGCCAATGAAGTGATCCCAGGGGTGTATTTTCTGTTACCCATCCACTTGTCAAGGATTCTCTTGAAGAGTGTTAGTGAGGGGCTCTGCCTAATGTAGTTTGGAATTTTGTTCCAGAGCATGGGGAGTCTCTGTGACAGGAATCTATCCCTCTAACATGTTCTATTTATTGTTGTGGTGAGGTTTAGCTCACTAGAGTGTGTGGCTCGCAGTGACTTGGATTTCTTTAGGTGGAGCATGTCCATCAATTCTGAGTTGGACATGGCTTTGTAAGTCAGGCAGAGATCATCTCTGAGTAAGTGATATGCCACTGAGTACAGCCGGAGTTTTTTCAGTCGGACTGCATAGGACATATGTTTGAGGCCAGTAATCCTCTTAGTGAGGTACTTTTCTGGACTCTCCACCTGTTGGAAGTGTCTTGTGAGGTTCATCCCAAATGGGGCGTTGTACTCTATGTTGGGTCTGATGAGTGACGAGTAGAGGGGCACTATAACCTCTTTATTTCTAGATGCGAACCCTTTAGTAATTAGATGGGCCACATAGAAGGATTTCCTAACTACTTTGGCAATATGATTGTCAAAGGAGAGATTACTATCTACCTGGGTCCCCAGATCTCTTATTACCTCTTCTGTATTAAGGGGGCTGCCACTTATGTGGTAATTTGTGGATGTTTTGTTTTTCCCAAATGGGATGACTATGCATTTTTTGGCATTTAGTTTGAGGCCATGACTTTAACACCAGGTGTCCATCTCAGTAAGGCCCTTTTGGAGGATGTCCGTGTCAGCCAGAGAGTCAATTATGGCTCCCAGTTTGCAGTCATCGGTGAACTTGGTTAGCCATAGTACTCCTGTGTTTGCCTGTACTTCTGAGAAGTATATGCCAAACAGTAGGGGTCCCAGGACCAAGCCTTGTGGGACATCACTTGTGACTGGTTTAGAGTCAGACCTGGAGCCCGCTATTCTTACCGTGTGAGTTCTGTCTGTAAGCCAGTTGGCAACCCATCTCGTGACGTATGGATTTATGTTCAGGCTGGTGAGTTTTTCTGTAATACCCGAGTGGGGAATGGTGTCAAAAGCCTTGTCGAGGTCAAGGTAGGCTGTGTGAACAACCTGTCCCTTGTCTATGGCCTTGGTGACTGTCTTGAAGAAGTCAACCAGGTTTAGTAGGCATGAGCTGCCCTTAACAAAGCTGAACTGGGTTGAGTCAAGTGTTTTGAGGTTCCCAATGTCTTTGTTAATGAGTTCCATGAAAATGTGCTCCATAGCCTTGCAGACCAGGCTAGTCAGGCTTATGGGGCAATAGTTACAAGGGTCAATTGTGGCCTCTCCTTTGTGGAGGGAATTACTGTTTCTGTGCACCATTCTATGGGCATGTAGCCTGTGGAGAGGCTGAGGTGAACAGTGTGTTTAGGTGGGGGGTTAGTTCATTCTGTAGTTCATGCAAGATGCAGCCTGGGACACCATCTGGCCCCACTGACACTGTGTTTTTGGCTTTTGAAAGGGCTATTTTCACCTGTGTGCCTGTGATTTCTTGGACACTACACTTTTCCGGTATTGTTGTAGGCCCTTTTGGGGGTGAGAGGGGGTGAAGTTTGCACTGAATCTATCTGCCAGGATGTTGGCAATATCAGTAGGTTCAGCATATTTTGTGCTATTTTGCTGTAGTTCAGTGCATATCTGTGAGTTGCCACTTAGATTCTTAACATAGCTAAAGAAGGCTTTGTGGTTATCTTTTGAATCCTTGGCTATTTTTCTTTCGAAGTTAGCCTTGGGTGATTTTATGAAGGACCTTAGTTTCTTACTGATACTGATCAGGGATGTCTTTCCTTCTTGGGATTTGCTTTTTTCTAAACTAGTTTCTTCATTCTATTGTATAGCCTGCTTATGGCAGGGGTCCACCAGACGGGTTTCCTTTGCTTAGAGGAGTGAGTTTTGGTTTTGCTAGGGATGGCATGATCCATGCATCCTTGTAGGTGCTCATAGAGTGCATTTGTAAAGGTTTCTGCATCTTAGGCAGCATTATCCTTTAGCGTGGGGGCTGTGAAACGTACCGCCTCTGTCTTAAGTAAGGTGAAGTTTGCTTTAGAAAAGTTTTTTACTGTGGTTTCCTTAGTTGGGGGTGGAGGCGGGGTGTGGCTATCCAGAGTGATTAGTTTATGGTCTGATCTAACCAGTGACAGGTTGACCTCCGGTGTAGAACACCTGCCACCCATGTTTGTGATGACCAGGTCCAATATGTTTTCACCTCTGGTAGGGGTGTTTACCAGATGATCCAGGGCATTTGAGTTGATGAATTCCAGGATGATCTTGGCCTGGGAGTTTGTACTTGAGTAGTTTTACCAGTTAATGGTAGGGTAATTGAAATTGCCCAATATCAGGGTATTCAGCAGGACCTTTATGCTTTCCAGTGTCTCCAGAAAGGTGGAGTGGTGGTCCTGGGTCATGGAGGGTGATCTGTAGCAGGCCACAATTTGCATTGCAGATTTGCCCAATGTTAGTTGCACATGGATGATCTCAGAGGTATCATGCTGTGCCACTAACCTGGAGGTGTAGGTATCCTTGATGGATATGGATACACCCCTTCCTTTTGTGTTTTGGTCCATGTTCTGTGGCCAAAACGTGTGGTAAGAGTTGTAGCCCAGTAGTGCTGGGGTGCTTTCTGGAGCCTTGAACCAGGTTTCAGTTACTGCACAGATGTTGACGTTCTCCATACTGAGGAGTGCTTCGAGTGCATGCATTTTGAGATTTAAATTTAAACTCCAGGCATTGAGTAGAATAACCCTCAGTTTTTTGTTAATTATGCTGTTTACGGAGGTGGGTTTGACTTTTGAGGCTTGCCTAAAAAAGGCACTATTGGGGCAGCAAGAACCTTGGCCAGTATCCAAAAGCTTAGGGGTGACAGGTGCAAGCTGTCTCTTGTGAAGCAATGCGGCTTTTTGAGCATGTCATCCCAGGCTGACTGACACTGGATCCCCTTTGAACGACACCAGAAGCTTAGCCCATTGTTGAAATTGATCGTTTTTTCTTTATACTGAATTTCCATTCTTGGTGAGGGCAGGATGCTACTCAGTGAGTATGGAGCAAACACTCAGGTGTGCTTTACAGATTGACACCGTGCTTGGATGAGGATCGCCCATCATCATGTCAGTCAGAATTACAGTGCCACCAGTGGCACTTTGCAGAGTTAGGAAGAGTGGCAATTAGGTAATCTTAAATTGTATCTGACAAAGATGGAAAAATACTGCATGAACAGGTTGCCAAGTGACTGAAGTTAAATGTTCTTTACAAAGCAAATCATTATTGTGTCTAGCATATTGTCAAAGTTATTTTTGTTAATGCAAACATTGATGTGATAAGGCTAGGAGATAGTATAATATATCATTTGCACAAGAGAAAAATAAGTTATTCAACACTAAAGATTGTTGTAAATTACATGGATGTATTAAGAGCATCAAAATCTGTTATAAGCCATGGTCTCAAGTTCATTGGATAAAGATTGCCAGAAAAAAGCAGAAACTGAGCTGGATTGTGTTAAAATAAGGCCCTATGTAAGGTAATGGACTTAGCCCCACTCTAGTCATGCCAGTATCCCATTAGTTGGCTACCTGCCCTCAATTACCATAAAACACTGTTCAAATGGGTCAGTGCACATTGTTGTTTTTTTTTCTTCTACAATGATCACAGAGATTTGCATTTAATTTAAACATGTTATTTCAAAATTTACAGGGATTAAAGTGGCAACCATTTGTTAAACAAATTAAAACATTATCAGACTGAAAATATCATAAGCAGCAATAAGCAACTCTTCCCTTGAAACTTGCATTTCTTGAAAATGCATCTGGCAACTACAAGACATGCTGAGAGCCATAGTCAAACAGCATATAGTGAAGCACTATTTAGCACCTATGTAAAAGGTGCAGGAATTCAAAAGACTGTCCAACAGATTTGCTAGCAGCTTGGAACAGGAAGGACACTAGATGCAAGTATCCCTTTTCAGGGGCAGCCTAAGGGTACTAGTTCACAGCGACTCAGCCAGTAGAGATCCAAAAAGCAATTTATTGCACTGACAAAGCTGTAAAATACACTCACTCCTTCTCTCTAGTACCTCGGTCAATGCCTTTAACAGGGTACTGTCTGGAAAACTGGTCAGAGTCACACAGTAGACAAATGAAGACTGATTGACCCAAAAGCACTGTCTAAGTAACTTGCTAAAAGGCATGTATTAGGCAAATAAAGGTGGTAGGATTCATATCCTGTATTTCTGGCAGTTGGCTAAGAGGATGAAGGAGCTGTTTCCTGTGGTCCTGTGTTGCAAGGTTTTATTCCCTCAGCCTACATTGCCTAACTGTATGATTCTCAGCAAGTCATCACTCCTTGGCTTAGCCTGAAAAATCACAAGTGCTCTGTCCTTGAAAACAGATGCAAACACTTGTGATTACAGGAAACAGTTTGTTAATAGCTGAGAGAGTCAGTTGGGCTGGATTTTCTGAACAGCAGCTATGAAATAATAACTAGCATTATTGACTGACTGTTATCCCAAGTGATTTATCAGAAAATGAAGGTATTAAAGAAGGTCTGGCAGTTGCTGCAGTGGATTACAGTTCTAGGCTCTTATGAGCTGCTTCCTACAGTCAAGGAATAAGGTTTGATTTTTTTTCTACTTCCATTTGCCCAGTGTATGACTTTAAGTACATTTCTTGACCAGACAATGACTATCTAATGACTGTTAACTGACTAGTAGTGATTTACTTTACCTGAACTTTGTGTCTGTCAGTAAATTATTCTAGTGCATCCAAGTCAGTCATCCATTTCTACATCCATCTGCGTTTTCTGTAATATTCCAGTGAAATTCGTGTGAGTTTGTACAATCACACACACACACACACACACACACACACACACACACACACACACACACACACACACATGCGCACACACTCACACACACACACACACACACACACACACACACACACACACACACACACACACACACACACACACACACACACACACACACACACACACACACACAGTCCTGTGTTCATATGCATCAAGTTTCTCTCTCTCATGCTGTAAAACATTTATGTTCATGTGCCTCTAGTTTCTCTTGTGCTCCCTGCATCCCTGCACAAACAATTCAAGTTTATCAAAATCTCCCACACTTCACCTTGCCAGGCATGAATGCTGATGGCTAGGCTGAACTTCCTTCTGTGTTACGATGCTGTGCTAATTGAGGAGGCAGGATTATGCTGTGCTGATTGATGGGACTGGGCTGTGGGTTGGGGCTGGGATGTGCTGACTGAGGTCTGGCGGGACTATGCTGACATGGACAGATGAGGCTGTGTTGTGCTGCACTTGCTCATATCACTTACTTCTTTAATCCATATTAACCTCCCTCCAGTTTAAATTATTCTTTTTCATTAAAAAGGCATTTGTAAGTTTTATAATAAAAACAAGTTTTTTTTGCTGTATATTTTCACTGATTCTAAATTCAAGAAACTTAAAAATTCTTCAGGGTGGCAACTATCTAGACCTCCCTCATCCCTCCATAGAGGATTTCATTATGATCCCCATAAGAAAATCTTAACTTTGTTTCCATTCTTGAAGGAATGGATACACTAATAAAAATAATTTAAATTCTGTATCATTACTGAGTCAATAACACATATGCATTTTTCAATAACATAGCATAACCTTTTGAAAGTAGCAGTATAGTCTTAATAATAGCTGATATTTTACTCCTTTCCTCTTAGATCATGTTCCATGGACCAAATATAACCCCCAAGATCTCATTATCCTTGAATATTTCAAATTCGGTTTGCGGACCATGCATCTTACTTAAAGGGACAGCATTTATCCTGGTTTAAATATAAACTTGCCTTGGTTAAGAAAATTAAACCAGTAAGAAATGTTGAAATAAAATGCTGTTTCTACTCTTTTTATAGAATACTCTTAATTTGTATAATGTCTGGACAGGAGAATAACATCCAGTATCCATATCTATATCACCCTCAGTGTTACAACTCAAGTAAACCTAAACCTTATTCTAATTTCAGTTTTACAACTATGACATTAATGACTAAGCCAAATAACTGAGAGCTCAGTGTTCATATTTACTTTATTGCAACATTGTTTATACAGATTAACTTCAAACAAAAGTGATAATACGCTATATAGGCACCCCATTTGTATAAACTACATTAGTGAACTGAGTTACTGTATATCCTAACACAAGCTTTATCAATGTTCCCACAGTATGACCCTTTGTCCTCTGTCAGTTTCGTCTTGACTGTAATGGCTAAAGGGGAATGATGGGCCTTTTAGGTGGTTGAAGAGCAGAACTGATGTTCAGTGGGAATTGGATGAAAAAAATACATAAAAATAATAATAAAGTTTTAGCAATACCTTGTTTTATTACATAAGCCCTGCTATCTTACAAAACTACCTCAGACACACCTCCCACTGGTTATACCATATTATACAATGACCCCCCAATAATATTCCAAAACGTGCACGCTGATTGGTCAGCTTGCACGTTGTAAATCAGAGTTATAGTAATGGAAAAAGGTCCAGTCACCCGGACTTTTTCCATTAGTATAACTCTTTTTTTTTTTTTTTTACAGCAGCGGAGAATGCAAGATCTCCATTGCTTTTTACAACCTGTCTCGCTATGTTAAACGAGTTTAACATAGCGAGACAGCTTTAAAAAAAAGCAACGGAGCATCTCCGTTGCTTTTTTTAAAGCTGTCTCGCTATGTTAAACCCATTTAACATAGTGAGACACTTTATAAAGCAACGGAGATCTTGCTTTCTCCGTTGCTTTTTTCAAAACCGTGTCGCTATGTTAAATGGGTTTAACATAGCGAGACAGCTTTAAAAAAAGCAACGGAGATTCTCCATTGCTTTTTTTAAAGCAGTCTCGCTATTTTAAACTCCTTTAACATAGCGAGACAGTTTGTAAAAAGCAACGTAGATCTTGCTTTCTCCATTGCTTTTGCCCACAGCTCTGATGTACTGCGTAAGCATACGCATGCACAGTACATCAGAACTGCCGCAAAATACCAGACAGCTGCGGAAGGGCAGCAAGGAGGCATTATACAATGCCATTATTTAAGAAAAGTAATTATTTTTTTTCTTAAATAATGTCATTGTATAATAGCAATAACCCACTTCTGAGTGTGGGTAATGCTGGATTTACCCACGGTTGTCTTTGTTTGGCCACTCGGGCTTTGCCTTCGTGACCAAACCACACCAACCGTGGGTAAATCCAGCATTACCCACATCCAGGCGTGGGTTATTGCTATAAACTTCATCCTTTAATAAATCTTTCAGACATCTGTTCATCCTCTTCTGTATAATCATTTTAAAAACACTGTAGTTGAGACTGGCTAATGATATTGAGCTGCAATTTCTTATATCCTTATATGCCCATCTTTATGATCACTGCTGCAGTAGTCTAACCTATCTGGATTATATCCTGCATAGGATATAACAGCTGTCCAGCTTCCAAAACTGCTGGGCACCTTCCACATTCCCAAATAATTAGCCAAGTTGAGCTGGGCTGACTAAAAGTCAGGTTTGGGTTCCAAGCCTTTCAGAGCTTTCCTGAAGATAAGAGCACTCCTTGGGGGCTTTTGACAATCAACAGTCAGATAATACTGTTTCATTCCTAGACAGATAAGTTCCCTTCAAGTAAATACATTCCACTTGAATTTCTTTCTTATAAAAAAATTACTTTTTACAGAACTAAAATTACTCTTAAGCTAGGAAAAATTATTTTATTGATTGTCTGATGACTTGTAACTACTTTTAAATAGGAGTGCACTTTCTTGCTTAGTGATAATAATTCGTTAAAATTTGTTTAGAGCAACTTCTGTGGATAAAATGTTATTTTACATTTGGGGGTTGGAGAAAGTGTTTTAAGTGCTTTTTACTGTGTATCTTTTTTTCTGGGAAAAAGTCACTATTTTGCAACTTTCCTGTTTTCCTGATTATTGATGTAGAGCTACCCTGGGAATCAGTCATTTTCATCTTGACCATGGAATAACAGACCATTTTTTTCGGTAAGACCTTTTTCCAGACAAAGAAAAGAAAAATACTGTTAAGTAGCTTTTGCCACCATTGCAGGCTAGTATTTTGCCTCAGCCAGAGGTAGTTGACTCTACTGTAGCCAAAACTGCTTTGTCAGACCATGTATCCTTTTCTTTGGCTCTGAAATTCATGTAAAAAAAAAAAAAAAAACTAAACATTTGTCTTCTCCGGCAACAGCTACTCTAGAGAAGAGTACATTGGTGGCTTGACTCAGAGTATATTTCAGATTCTTGAATCCTCTTAGAAAGTTGCTTCTGCAAAATGAAAATGGGATTCCTCTTTCCCTGAAGAGGTTCAAGAGATTGAATAGGTGGAAATGTGCAGGGACGGATGCAGTTTATTCTCCTCAGGTTTCTGATTCAGATTCTCCCTGTGAGGGATTTTCTTTCTCTGAGACTATTTCTAGTATGAAAATTCTGAGGTTTCTGAATCCCTCAGAAAATATTGTGATTTGTAACAAATGAAATTTCCACAAGCTTCAGCTATCCCTCCTGTTTTGTTTACTTTGGAGGATATGTTTGACACAGTTTGCAGTTTCTTTGACAGTCAGCCTGCTGCCCCTAAAACGCTAATGAATTATATAAAAATACAGGGATCTATGGAACAGAAAAGATAGACCAAAACATACAGACATAAAGGAGATGTTTGCTCATATAAATGTACTCAATTCTCTGAATCAGTTGTGGTCCACATGACCTCTTTAAGTGTCTACAGACAACACCACAGTGATGTGGTACATAAACAAGAAAATGAGAACAAATATCTTACCTCCTGTGCAGGCTAGCTGTGTAATCATGGAATATAGCTTTGCAGCACAGTCTCACTCTTCAGGCATCTTACATCTCATCAGAGCAAACCTGTGTGGCAGACAAGCTGAGCATGACCAGGGCAGACCCTCACAAATGGAAGCTAAATCATGAGCGTCTTCCAATATCTGAACCATCTGTGGGAAACATATCAAATATACATTTTTTGCCTCCTTCCTAAACAGTCATGTAGAAAACAAAGCATTAAAACATTTTGGGATACACACTGCATCTTGTTGTTCACCATTACATTGTTTTTTTAATCAGGTGGAAAAGTTCTATAGCAGGATTTCACCCAACAGTGCATACCTTTTATTTTCCCCAGGCAGGAATGTTCCTTTGTGCCTTTCCTCCCTTTCCACTGATTTCCAGGGAACATGTGAAGATTCAGAAGGACTTCTTAAAGATCATTGCGGTAACTTCCTTCTGGCCCAGGCAACAGTGGTGCTCCCTTAATTTGGAACTGGCCAGGG
>NC_056729.1:839979536-840037036 GCF_019279795.1 Protopterus annectens | reverse complement strand
CAGGAACATGTTTAAAGTGGGTGAATCGATATTCAGCAAGAGACCATTTACTAGTGGTGTGCCACAGGGCTCAGTGATAGGACCACTCCCATTCGGAATATAATTCGCTGAGGTCAAAGCTAATGTGGAAGGCCTTTAGATGACAAAGTTTTCCAATGACTGTAAACTGGGGGAAATCATTGAATCCTACAGCAATGTAGATATCCTTCCGGAGGGTCTGGATCAGGCAAATGATTGGTGCTAGAACCATGGCGTAAAACTAAATGTGAAAAAAATGCATTATCATACCCTTTGGAAAGTCAAATGCCCCTACAAATTACAACATCAATAGCATACTCCTAAGAATTTATTCAGAGGTGACAAATCTAGATACAGAGATAGATAAAAGCCTGAACTTTAAGTGACATGTGTCCACAGTAGTGAAGAAGTCCTTCTATGTGGCACAACTTATAAGTAAAGGTATGTGACAATGTGAGGTATTGCCAGCTATACCAAGAGAAATAGGGGAGTGGATGTGTAACATATGCCAGCACAACTAGCTGGAATTTTGTAAAGAATTATGTGGGGGGAATTTAATAAAGCCTACACGATCTTGTTTTCCATGTAGGTATTGTGACACTCTGCTTACATGAAAATAAGCAGGTTTTAGATTCAGTAAACACAGTTGGGTGGCGTGCACACACATGCCAACACAGTAATATCCATGGCACGTAAATCACACATAATTAGGTGAATACCTTGTAAGTGAGTCAGGCAGAATGATCCAGCAAGCAGATAGGTAGCTCTGCAACCCCGTGTCAGTGTCTGTAGTGTACACAGAAAAAGTCCATGTATAGGAATGTAGACAGGAAAAAGTGGCTGTAAAAAATTTAGGTAGAGGGACAGAAATGACATAGTATGTACAGATACAGATGCAAATCACTATAAAGTATGCATACACACTACAATCTGATTTTTCCCCAATACTCTGCACCACTGGAGTATAGATGAGAATTTTAGCTGAAAGAATGCTAGGGGCTGCTGCAGGTCTGCTACATCTGTATGTGCTAGCTGGTGAAGGCAATGCTGCTGCTGACAATAGGCCTAGGCAGACAAGGAGAAGAGTGTTCAGGACCAGGGTAACCTTCAAGGAGCTACATGAGCTGGAGATTGTACAGCACTACAGGGTGGACAGGGACATACTACAAGAACTCACTGAGCTCTGCTGCCCTCAACTCAGACCCACAGCTAACAGAGGGGAACCCATCCCAGTGGAAACAAAGGTACGTGTAGCCCTTAGGATAATAGCTGTGGGTAGCTTCCAAAGATGACCTGGGGACATGATGGGGGTTTCACAGGCATCATCATCCAGGGTACTCCACCAATTCTCAATGCCATGCTGCCACATGCCAGTGAGCACAATTTTTTCTCCTCACCCTGAGGCAAGGGCCAGCAGTATGCAACACTTCTACCATGTAGTACACTACCCTAAGGTACTGGGTGCCATAGATTACACTCATGTACACATCAAAGCACCACCCAGTGAGGGGGGCAGAATCTATGTCAAACACAAGGGATACCACGCCATCATCTGTCAGGCCATGTGCAATGCCCAGGGCATTATTATGAATATGTGTGCTTATAGCCCTGGCAGTTATTATGACTCCCATATCTGGCATGCATCACAACTGTACCAGATGTTTGCTAGGGGGGGACATCCCACACGGCCATTTATTGGGGGATGCTGGCTATGCACTGGAACCATGGATGATGATTCCCATCAGAAATGTACACATACCCACGGAAGAATGTCATAATGAGGTGCATGCACAAGCTAGGAACACCATCGAGCATGTGTTTGGGCTTTGAAGTCACATTTCCGATGCCTTAGTATATCTGGTGGAGCCCTGCAGTACTCTCCAGCCACATTGTGCACAGATATTCACAGTATGTGCTATTCTAGACAATATCATCCACCAGAAACAGCTGCAGCAGGATCAGCAAAGAGAATGGATACACAGCCCCCACCAGTGCCTAGGTCACCACAGCTACAGTCACAGGAAGACTTGGTGGAGGAACTCCTTGATGATGTCCCTGTAGGCAAATTTAAGCATGCCCAGTACGCCCTGGCTTTGGCTAAGAGACAAAGCTTGCAATGACAACCTAGGACCCTAGGGACTGACACCTTACTCCAACTCACATACATATATTAAAAATGATGCCAGGCAACCCACACAACCTGTACCTAACCATGTATTGACTGTGTACTGCATGCATCAGAAAGTCAGCCCTGAACTATAGTTATGTCAACTGCTGCATTCACAAGGTAAGTTGCTCACCTACACACCACTTGGAAGAAGTACTATAATATGGTATGTATGTATGGACCTGTTGCGTGTATGCAAGAAAATGTAGTGGGCTATTTGGAGAGATGTAACATCCAGATGGGACTACAGATATCCAGTCCAATAGTATGCATTCTGTATTATTCACTAAAACTCATGGTTGGTATATTCACTACAGCAGTTGAGGGAGATGTTAAACAGTGGGGTCACATATTATTTGCACTACTGTCTATGCCAACAGATCATGTGATATTCTTCCCCCATGCCCAACACATCAGTGTTCCCATACAAATGCTGCAACAGTAAATCAGCAATGGCATATAAGCAGAACAGGCAATCTCAGGGCTGCGACATAGAACCCAATCACACAGTGTATGTCTCATGTAACTCAGAGATAACAATGTACATATGTATGCTATGACAACCTGTGTGACACAGTGGGCTAGGGATGCTTGTATGGGTAATGGTGTTGATGGTTCGAATCTGGAAGTATGCACAGCTTTTGCATGTGAGGTATTAGTATGCTGGTGTTTCCACAGACTGTGATACCTCTCAATCTGTTAGTGCAAGAAATCTGGACCAACCCCAGAAAAATGGAGGTCAAATGCCTGGAAATATATACAGACAGTGCAGTTTGTTTCAATTAACCTAGAAAGCTGTTAATATGAATTCAAGCTGCATTATTACAGAATATCTGAACAATATAAAGTCTGACACTGAAATGTTTGTCTGTATTGAGTATTATTCAGTGACTTCAATATACAATAATTTACCAGAACACCACAAATGTATGAGGAGCAGACCAGAAATATGAGGCAAAATTCTGGACATTCTGCAAAAATCTGTACGATTGAGATGTGCTGGGATCTGGTGCCATGGCCAGTTGAGGCTAGGAAGGGGGATGAGCTGGAACCAGCCTACCTTGACGTGCTATAGTAATTGAGGTATAACAATAAGTTGAGGTAAGTTATGAACAAATCATTGTTAGTATTAACAGCAAAGAATATTGCATTAATTAACCCAAATACATAGCAATGTATATTATGTATGACACAACATGAAATCACAGAACAGTCAATATGTTAGCAGCATGCCAGTTACAGTTATAGCATAAGGCCAACAAAACAGTTAATTTAACAAGATATGTTAATATGAAAGCATAATAACACATAACAATAATAAACCTCTCAAATTGTTTCATGGGACAGTATGGTCCAAGCAATAACAAATGCAGGTACATAACTAGACGGAACACTTGCACATCACGTGGACTTATGTAACTACCAAGGTATTCTGTAAGCAGATTTGTTAATATATTGCATTCCAGGTAATCATTTCTGTATTAATCCTGTGACAGATGGATTACGCAATATTAATTACAGTACAAGAAATCGTGACACTTGAGAGGCATGTTTGTGTACAGTTCATAAACCAGATAGCCATCATGCCTTAGTTTCCAGGCATGGGAACAGAACCCAATAGCTGTGTCTGCAGTGGACATCTGTAAATAATGTAATAATTGACTGCAGCAACTTAGTGCAGACATGCATGGAATACAGCCATACTGGAAGTAGACATATTTATTTATGAATCAACAATGCTGGTAAACATACTATTCTATTTATTTTAAAACTCTATGAAATCTAAACACACTATCTGTTCATAACATGGGCTACCTCACCCATATACCTTTTGTTCCTGAGGAGAGAGAAAATGTGAGCATTACATGACTGATAGTGTTTTGGAGATAACTTTGAACTATACTATGAATTGAGCAATACCAGTTACAGGACATTATTTTTGCATTCTAGTACTATTACGGTGGTATAACTAACCACACTGACAGTAAAATATACATGCATGGAATACAACCATACTGCATATATTAAAACAATTTTATTTTAGTATCAACAATGCTGGTTAACATTTTGTATTGTTATTGCTTTAAAATATATGTGAAGTACACACACAATATCTGCCTATAGATTGGGCTACCTCATCCATACACCTTTATTACCTCTAGTTGGAGGAACAGAGAGCATTATTTTGACCGACATTGGCCTGAAGACAGCCTTGTGCAGTACTATGAGTTAAGCAATACAGTTTGCAGGCCATTACTTTTGCATTCTACAGCTATTACAGTGTTACACTTGTCTGAGGCAACCTTACCATAGACAAGCAATGCATACTGCTTTATTATCATGGTTATGACAACACAATCCTGCTGAACACCATTTTGCTTACTGTTACTGGTATTGTTTATTGAACTTCAGTTGTTATTCTTTATGTATTGCCCTACAGCTCTAATTGCTCATTTATTGCAATCCAGTTCTCCTTACCCATTTATTGCACTACAGTTTTTCTTGTATATTGCAGTAAAAGCTTTAGACTTTCTTGCTTATTGCACTACAGTTAGCTTAGTCATACATATTTACCATGCTCAAAGTGCAACCTGGCCAGGTGCCAGGCATGGGACTCGACATTGCAAGCCATCTCAGCTGCAGCTGTTGGGAGAGAAGCACACCGTTATGCATACCAGTTTTACAGACATTCAGCTTGCATATTGGTAAAACAGAGGAAAAAGTACTTACATATTTGTGGGGTATTCCCTGCTCTAGCCTCTTGGACCCAGGTGTCCAAGGTTCCCCTCTTTCTCCTTTTCAGTTTGCCATAATAGTGATGACACTGCTCACCTGTGTGGGGTATACCAGTAACACTGGTGAGTTCTGTGTCCAAATGGTCCCAGGCCTCTGCCTTACATTTTGAGCCCTGGAATATGACCTCCATCAGCCGGGGTTTATGGTTTTTAACAAGGAGCCCAACTATGACCCTGGACTCTCTGCACCCAAAAGTGCACACCTTTGCCAACACTGCCAGCCATACCAACAGTTGATTGAGCTCCAATTAATGATACATAATACCTGCCTGCTGGGCTTAATATAGTCTGTTTTCCTGCCCTTACACGTCATTGAGCAATATTCAAAAAAGTGCCACATTGCTTAGTAGCATGCAAATCAGCTAAGCAAAGCCAAGCAGTGCAAAAACTCACGGAACTGTGGTTTTAGCAAGGCTTATCACTGCACAAACATTGGTAGCCATTAGCATGTTTATACACTGCTTAGCGTGAATGAACAGTGCTTAGCAAAGCACAGCAGGGCCAAAATTCACAATCGTTTAATGAAATTAAAGAAAACAGTACATTCATTTACAGTCATATTCTGCCTGGTATGGAATTATATCCAGGACCTACTACTCATAAGACCATAACTCTACCCATGTAGCTAGTTGCATGTTATAAAAACAAGTATACCTTCACATATAGTATTAGGCTACCTGTTAGTGTTGCTGAGCACCTCACTGTGCCATGCAAATATGCTTAAACACACCTATAAATCAATAATTAATTACATCCAGTTTCTATTTTTAGATGTCTAGCAGGTGTCAGCTATGTATGTATAAGCTCCTCTCAGCTCTGCTGCAGTCTCCGCTGTGCCACACAACCAACAATTGAAAAAAAAAAAAGAAAAAAAATTAATTATTATAATTAATTACATCTGGTTTCTATGTTTAGATGTCTGGCAGGTGTCAACTCTCTATATGTGAGCACAGCTTGGCTTTGCTGCACTTCATGCAATGCTGCATAAACATGCAGTTAAATAAAAAGAAAAAAACATGAAAAATCATAAAAATGACTCAACAGTAGTGGGGATCATTACAGGAGCCCTCAAACTCATCGGCAGCCATGAGTAGCTGCTACACCTCTCCCTACACTGATTCAATATCCATGTTCCTTGGGTCTCCCACTGTAGCATGCTATCATTAATATGCATGGCGTGCTGCCAAGGGGGAACCATGGCCATGTACATGGATACAATCCATGTAGGCTCTACACTGTGCCTACACAGATTTATTAAATCCTGGGGTATGTCAGTTGTATATCAAACTGATTTGTACAGATGTTTGTATTAAAAATGTATTTGTAAAGTTGTTTGTGTTAAAAATGTATCAACAGTGTGTCCTGCTGGACAGAAAATAAATATACATCTATATTAGACTGTACTGTTGTAAATAGGATATTGGAAGAGAAGAGATTAATTTCTGTCTAGCGAACTTTTAAAAAATAGTAAGAAATTAAATTACTTAATTTAGGCCATAAAGATTGTACGTCACAGTTTTGACTACAGAAAGAGATGAAATGTTTGTGCCAGAGAATATATTATTAGTTCCTGTAGGAAGAGTGGAAGTGTTTATTGTTTTATAACTTCCAGAAGCTGCAACAGATCTTAGCAAAGCTCTATGTGTGTGTATTATTGACACATATGTGCTAAATCCTGGAGGCTTCTAGCCAAGGGGGGTAGTATAGGAACCATAAGTTATATGACCAGATGTGTGTTATGTCATTCTGTAAGCCAGCTCTGTAATGATATTGTAATACTAGATGAGACTGATGTCTCAGGGCACTTTGTTTTTGGAACCCGACAAAGAAGGACCACTCACCTACTTCATCTTGCCTTGTTCTAGTAAGTGAACCAGGGAATAGTAATTCTATAGAATAGTCAGAAAAATATAATGAGGTTAGTTAAGTACTGTTTTTCTGTTTTTGTATGAATCTGTTCTTCTGTGTTATTTTAATATTTCCTGTGATTGAAACTCTGATGTTTATTGTAAATAGATATTTCATATTTTCATGTTCTTTTATTTGTTTATAAATATATTTAAACTTTTCATTGTGGCTAGTCCTTCAGATAATATTTTAACCTTCAAGAGTACTCATACCTATTTGGTGACTCTGTGGCTACTCCTGAGAGCCTTACTGCATTGTTGAAAACACTACCATTTGTATTAATATTAATTTAAATCAGTATAATTGGGTACCCTTGTAAGAGTCTTAGAGTAGCTGGCTTTGGAGTGTCTGATGGCAGTAACCATCTTACAGTCTAGGCAAAAGGGGTCATAGCTAGTAAATCTTTGCCAGCCTTTCCCAGGTGTGTGTGTGTGTGTGTGTGTGTGTGTGTGTGTGTGTGTGTGTGTGTGTGTGTGTGTGTGTGTGTGTGTGTGAAAATCAAATCTCAAAGTGTTTGTGTGTCAGCTGCTGGCAGGGACACAAAGCACTGGTTTTACAGAGATGGTACTAGAGGACTTGGCTTGGACACCCAGATGAGGACTCAACTTTATAGCTGTGCCAGTGGGGAGAATTTTTCGGGACCCTGAGAGAGAGAGAGAGAGAGAAATTCAGACCCTGGACTGAGTGTGTTTCCTGTGTGCTTTTAAGGGAAATTGTGCTTGATGCAGAGAGATGCATCTGGAAATACTGTGTGTATCTATTTTTATTCCAAGTGAACGTCCCTCTATAGTGTCAGTTGTGAGGATTCAGCCTCCCTGATTACTGGCCCAGAGAGGGGATATCAGAAGGTATACAATTCAGATCCAAGAGATTTATAGTCCCACTGTACCAACCCTCATTAGACCAATAATCAAGTATAATGTCTTATTTGGCATATACGTGACTAGGCACTTACAACAGCTGGAGAGACCTCAGAGGTTCCTCACAAAGAAAATACAGAGTATAACATGTCTTATGCAGATAGACTAAAAGCCCTATCCTTTACTCTGTCTACTACAGACTATTAAAGGATGACCAATGACTGACCTACAAGGCACTCACAAATTCAGCCCTGATGGAGCTGCTATACATTTGCAAGTCAAACAGCATAAGGGTCAACCTATCTATGGATTTAAACTTATTCTGTGACTCAAACAAAACATGCTGGAGAGACAGATATGTGTCTCACAGATTGCCCTTAATTTGCAACAAACTTACTATTCCTGAGAAGCAGATCTCTTCCCTGGCCCTCTAGAAATGCAGTTTGGATCAATGGATGGCGAATCGCAAATTATCACTTGGGATAGTGCCAATGTCCATTATGGACAAGGGCAATCTGTATGATACTCAAAGCATAGGCACAAACATATGCAATCCTCTTGACCCTAGGGGTCATATATTGGGTAAAATCAGCTCATACTAGCTAGGCTTGAAAGGGCTGTTAATCTGTTAGCCTAGTAATGTCCTATGAACCTGTGAACAGATGTTGCACTATAATAGAATAATAGACAAGGCATCCAGGAATGATGTTAAATAAAGCATTCACTGTAGCATGCATACAGTAATATAACAATGACTGTCTATGCATTGTGTGAAGGATAACTGCCAACAAAAAAAAATCAAAATAATGTCATACAACATGGCACAAAATTTGCCACTACATGCCACACACAAAGCTATTATGCCAGTGAGGCCGCATGGTATCATAATGATACATGTATCACAGGGGCAAGGACTGGTCATGTTGTTGAACAGACATATATCAGCAGCCAAAAAAAAAAATGAGTGCAATGTGTACACATTGATAACATGTAAATCAAACAAATGGACCCATCTCATTGTGTTATGTGCAAAATATGTGAATAATACATTTTTTGAGTTGCTATCATCCCACCCATATATACAGTGGAACAATATAAGCAGAACAATTGTGTCTCACTTACATCTTGTAACAATAGGAGGTACTGCCAGCTATGCCAGGAGAAGTAGGACAGTGGATGTCTGACTTGTGCCCGCACAGCTAGCTGGAATTTCATAAATAATTATATGTAATTTGTATATCATACTAATTTGTACAGATGCTTGTGCTGAAAATGTATTTGTGAGGTTTGCTTGTGTTAAAATGTATCAATAGTGCACCCGGCTGGAATGAAAAGAAATGTATATGTATTATTGTAACAGAATTAAAAGTATATGTTTTAATAAGAGTATACTGTGACAGCAGAGGTTAACCAGCTAGCTTACTTTAAAAAATAAGTGAAATATAAATAAGTTGTTAAACCATTAAAATGGCACACCACAGTGCTGAATAGGACCAGGCACAGTAGATCTGGAAGAAGCATTTGTTCATTAGCTCAGTAAAAAGAGGTGAAGCCCCTGGCACTGTCATAAACATTTAGATGTGTGATGTAGCTGTCTATGCTAAATTCCTGTCTCAGGTTCAAAGGGGGATACTGTGAGAGCCTATGGTCAGGAGACCAGATGAGGTCATTCTGCAAGTCATCTTGGATATTATATTTTACAGGGCGTAATCTCTGAGTATTCTGTTTTGGAGAACCTGACAAGAAAGACTGCTCACATAGTTCATAGGTTGGTACTAGGCTATCGGCCCTAGGGCCTATACAAGCCTAGCCATAACAATTCCCTGGATATTTCTTCCCACAATATTTACTTCTCTGGACCCCTGTCTAGCAGGGTGACTGACATGATCCCTGGGGTGAATTTTGTATCTCCCATCCAATCATCAAGGTTCCTTTTGAAGAGGGACAAGGAGACGCTCTGCTTGACATGTATGGGCAGTCTATTCCAGAGTATGGGGAGTCTCTGAGTCAGGAACCTATCACTCCAGCATGTTTTGTTTGTTGTGGTGACAAGGTTTAGATCTCTGGAGTGTGTGGCTCTGAGGGATTGTGATTTCTTTAAGTGGAGCATGTCCAACAGCTCAGGGTTTGACATGACCTTGTATGTTAAGCAGAGATCGCCTCTGAGTAGACAATATGCCACAGAGTATACCAGGAGTTTTTTTAGATGGTCAGCATATGGTATCTGCTTTAGGCCTGTGATTATTTTAGTGAAGTATTTCTGTGGCCTTTCCAGCTGTCGCAAATGTCTTGTGAGGTACATACCAAATGAGGCATTATACTCTATAATGGGTCTAATGAGGGAAGAGTACAGTGGGACAATGACCTCCTTTCTTCTGGATGAAAAGCCCTTAGTGATGGGGTATGCCACATAGAAGGATTTTCTGACTGTTGTGGTGATGTGGTTATGCAAAGTGAGACCACTGTCCACCTGTGTCCTTAAGTCTCTCATCACACTTTCGATGTTTCGTGTACTGCACCTATGTTGTAATTCATGGGTACATGTTTTTTTCCAAAGGGGATAACTATAAATTTCTTGGCATTAAGCTTGAGCCCATGGCTCTAGCACCAGGCATCTGTGTCTGTAAGGCCCTTTCATTGTGCCTTGCTCTATCAAGTAAGTTATTAGGGATAGTAATTCTCCTAGATTGTCAGGAATGTAGTGAAGCTTAGTTTAGAGATTGCTTTTCTTTATTTGTATGAGTCTGTCCATCAATGTTATTTTCAATATTTCCAGTGATTTGAACTCTGTGGTTTACTGTAAATATATATTTAGCATTTTCTTGTTCTTTTATTATTTATTATTACAAGTATTTAAACTTTTCATTGTGGCTGGTCTTTTTTTAGAAAATATTTAAGCTTTGAGAGTATTCATACATATTTATTTGGTGATAACTCTAGCCACTCCTGAAAGCCTTACTGTTTGGTCAACATTACCATTTGTATTAATATTATCTTCAATCAGCCTAATCGGATACCCTTTTAAGAGCTTTATAGTAAATGACTGGTGGCAGTGAATTTACCTTATAATCTGGGCAAAGTTGGTAGAACAGGTAATCTGTGCCATCCTTTCCCAGGTGTGTGTGTGTGTGTGTGTGTGTGTGTGTGTGTGTGTGTGTGTGTGTGTGTGTGTGTGTGTGTGTGTGTGAAAATTAAATCTCAAAGACTGTGTGTGCATCAGCTACTTGGGGCAGGGACATGAAGCACTGATGTCACAGTGCCAGTGTGGAGCCTTACTGAGGACCACAGGAGAGGCAGATAGAGACACCCAGACCCTGGTTGAGTGTATGCACTGTGTGCTCTTAAGGAAAATTATGCTTGGTGCAGAGAACTCTGCATCTGGAAATACTGAGTATATCCATTTCTATTCCAAGTGCACATCCCTCTCCAGTGTCAGTGATGAGGATTCAGGCTCCTTGATTACTGGCCCAGCATGGGGACATCACAGATGTTAACTGTAACAGTGAGATCTGCCACATGCAGGGCCACAGTGTATTGGACATTATAGTAGGCTGCACTGCATGCATAGGACTACACACATGCACAGACAGTTAAGGAGTAGCACCCCTGTCCTTAAGGAGCAATGTATGTATTAAATATAAAACATCATGTAAATTTAATTGTTTAACACATATGTACTGTTTTAATGTGTGCCATACTTCAGGTGGAATCTAATGCCACCTGTGACATGATATCTGCAGTGTTCAACTGGATGTATATCGGCTACACATGACAGCAATATGCTATGTCCACACAACTGTGCCTAAACATTACATTTTGTGAAAATGTAAAACCGTGTTGGCAGTATTACATAACTGGATCACACAGACAATACTTATGGTCTCAGTGGCCCACCAAGATGAGGTCAAAGATCATGAATGATCTCATGTGTAGTCTCCTGGAAGGATTTGTGCATGGCCTGCACCATGTCTTGAAAAAAAATCCCCTTCAATTCCCTCATCTACATCTGGAAAGTATCCATCATCATCACCAGGAGCATATACCATAATGCATCTCTATGTCATGGTGATTTACATCTCCTAAGGCAAGCAGCAGGACAAGGGCACATGCAGGTCCTGGAATGTCATCATAGGTTCATAGGTGAATATTAGGCTAACTGCCGTGAAGGGCCATTTTAAGCCTCACCAATAACCTGAGGGTAGAATCAAACCTTGTACCTTGTATTTATGAGGTGAAGACCTTAACCATTGTGTGAAATCCAGCCCCATCATCATTGATTAGTGTCATCTTCCAGGTCCTCTCAGTCTGATTCACCTGGCAGGGGTCTGTCATATCATCTTTTTCATCATCCAACAGGAGAGCCAAACAGGTTCCATGCTCTGTCAGGGGTAAAAAAAATAATTCAAAATCTGTGTTCATGTAATGTTATGACTACATAACATAAACAAACTCAGATGATCTACAGGCAGAGACAAATCATTATGTCACATTGCAGTAATATATCAGCTTATGCAACTGTGACACCATATGTGAGTAAAGGTATTTCAAAACTTAACAATGTAAAAAATGTCTTTTATACAGTCATGTGTAATGCACCTCTCTCATAAAACACCATATGATGGCCACTTGAATAATGCGAAGCATATGTTATGCCATTAACATGATAAAAATATGACACTGATGAATCATAATAAAAAAAATATGACAGTGTAATAGTGGCATGTTTGCTGAAGGTATATCACTATACAGTACAGGTGCCATTTCAACATATTTATAAGGCAATATAGCCCATAAGGTGTCTTTATAGTTTATATAATATAAATAACTGAAAGTAGTAGGTGTACGGTCAGGATCACAAAACATTCCCAATGCCCTATTGTCAATATGTATTGATGATATCAAAAGAAGGCAATGAGTGGGCCACTGTATCCATCACAGAGTGTCATTACATTATCCATTGTATTACTTGTCATGCAATACAGAGATTAAGATAATGCTTGTTCAAGTATGAAGCAGTCATCAGTATACATGATAAACTAATGTGCAAAAACAGAACACATATATATCATAACACATTAAGACAAGCATGGCATGACATTGTGACATGCAACACTGACATGTGTCTACATTACAAAACAATTGCTACACTGTAAGGTGACATTGACAGCATATAAAACCCTTGAAATAATATGCCTTACAATATTGTCATGCAGACCGTCTGACAAAATAAAAAAACATAATTTTCATGGTCCATTATCTGTATGTGCATCTCACACAATTATATTGAGGTGTCAATAGCAGACTCAAGTTTAACAAGTTTATGTGCAACTAGGGTGTCATTTGGACATTCTACAAATAATAGATGTTCTTTAACAATATCTCCGTTAACCAGAACTCAAGCAACCGGCACTCACAAGCAACTAGCAAATTTGATTGGCTCATATGCCGGTATATGAGCCAATCAAAAATCACAAAGTGGAGCCCCTTCTTTTCAATGCGGAACAGCGGGCTGTTCTGCTTTGAACAGAAGACACTCCACTTTGAGATTTTTTATTGGCTTGTATACCGGCATATGAGCCAATTAAAAATCGCAAAGTGGAGCCTCTTTTGTTCAATGCTGAACAGCCCGCTATTCCCCATTGAATAGAAGAGGCTCCACTTTGTGATTTTTGATTGGCTCATATGCTGATATACCAGCCAATAAAAAATCTCAAAGTGGAGTCTCAAGCAACTGAAAACTACACTTATCCAGCATCTACCAATCCCCATCACTGCTGGTTAAGTGAGATTTTATTGTATAGGAAGAATAACAAGCAGTAGAAAACTTAATAGCCTAATGCATCACATCAAAGTATCGTAATGCAGTACACCTCAGAAAAACTTAATCGTAAACACAATGAGAGCATGTGATAATCTGCCAATTTAGTTTATATCTGTCATCACCTGCATTTGTAGTCATTCTTCTCTGCGTACCTGATCAATTCCAACACTCTAATGCTAATCAGTAAATATCTAACAAGCACATAGAAAGAATAACATGAATGGGTTTGTGCACAACAGTTGCAGAAAAAGAAGCGCAATTTTGTGTTAAACAATCTATTGCAGTCATTTACTACAGAAGTACGTGTCAGAAATTGTCTGCCAGCCTCATTACGAACAATGAAACAGCAGTACCCATTCAGCAATAAAATAGGCAAGCTGTGCACAACCTAACAGCCAGTAAGCATGAAGTGATTTTCAAAAAAAAAGTAACACAATTTATATAAGAAACATGTCAGATAAAGCACTATGCCATTTGCACAGCTATGTCTATCATTTAGGTTGTGATTTCAAAAGAAATAACAAACATATACTGCTTAGAACTCAGATTTGAAATTATATATTAAATCTATAATGTTGTTCACATTAAAGCAAAAACTATTGCAGTTGCATTACATGTAGTCTTGCATTAATATCAGTATGTCTGATTTTGAGAGCAAAAGTGGCTTTTTAATAATGTTATGATTGTTTCTTGAATATTAATATTTATAGTTAGAACATATACTTCTCTCCCTCCTCTGCTCCTCCAGCCTATGCATCTGCTCAATGTATGGAGCTTGATTCTTGGCTCTGTTATCACCACCTGAAAAATGGAAAAAAAAAATATTACCGGCATGGAAGGATTCTGTCAGTTGAATATATTGTTCTCTATTTAAAAACTAACAATGAAGAATACTGAGCATCACAAGTCTTATAGCCTTGACTGACATAACATACAGGTTCACATTTTGCACATTCACTTATTACTGTGTCACTGTCAATACTTCATACATGAGGAGTAATGTATACAAACTGGAAGAACAGAGGTTTGACCATACAATTCTTATCTCAGTTTGCACTCCGATCCTGATGCCTACTTGCCTAGCTAATCCATCTTGGCTGCGATTGCATGGATTTATGTAGATTAAATAAATTAACTCTATGACTATGCAGGGAATATTCAAAAACATGGATCAGTAATGTTGAAGTGAAAGGCCAACTTTAAACATGTGCTGTACATTTGAAATGCAGCACCATACAATACTGAATGCATGTCAGCACACTGGTCACATCACTAACAAAAAGCTGTAACAACGCAGAGTTCAAAGTCTCAGCATTGCAACAGAACCTGTGTATGCACTTGACAGACATACATAGACAGAAAAAACTGGGTCATTACTGTTGGAACATAAATCACCATTTAATTTAGTTAGGAGGCAGTTACTGTTAAAATATAATGGATTATATTATGTCATTAAATGTATACATAAAATATATATGAATTGGCAATGGGATACACAAGCAGTCATAGTGAATGAGCTGGGATTTTTCTAGAATCTTTGCAGACAGCAGAGATATTTTTAGTCATCAGAGAAGTAAGAGCTACAGGCATTAATGTACCTCTTTCATACCAGATGTTTAAAAAACCTAAACTGCATAACTGAACAAGAAAGTATCTGTCATATCTGTTCTATTAGGCATTACTAAAATAATTATATTATAATTATATAATTTCATTATTATAATATAAATTATTATATTATATTATTATCATATAATTATATTAATAATTATTATTAGGCATTACTGAAATATCAAAATAAAATCAATGATTAAAACCCACATTTATACCTGACACATTCATATTTACTATTGCTTAATGGGTAAGCTAGGAGACAGAAAAAGCACTCTCATTATACAGAATTGCTAAGGGATGTTTCTAGAATCTTGTGGATAATGAGACCTACGTGCCATAGGCATTAATGCACCATATATTTACTAGATGTATAAAAAACTATTCTGCATAACTGAACAAGCAATTACCTCACATATCAGCTTTTAAATACTAAACAGATATCAAAATAAAAGTCAAATACTCCATGCCAGGATTCAAACCCAGATGTATCCATCTAACATTCACATTGGCTTAGAGCTTAGTAGGCAGAATTAAGAGACTGTACAATGCCTCCCTGCACACAGCATTAGTTCTGTGGCATTACAATGGAATTTGTCATATGCAGAGACTAATTATCTATGTCTGTATTACTCAGCATTCTTAATTATAGAAGTATACTGTGTGAAGCTTCTCAAACTGTTACAGATAACAGAGAAATGTGGAGCCATTAAAGAGCTATAGGTGTCAGTGAAATATGGCTGTTCTTCATAATTTAAAAAAGCTGTACTGTCTGGTTGCCAAAAAGATAGGGCTTAAGTTGGTTGTTTTCAATATTATCTATATAAACATCAATATTTTTAAAATGACCTACAGTGGGATTTGAAACAAAATGTAGGTGATCATCAGTCACTATGATTCATTGCTTAATCAGTGGAGGTAATTGACATAACTGCCCATACCTGCTTGTAATAGGAATATTTCTGGCATGTTATTCATAGGTGCATGTGTATAATTAGCATTCCTCTCATCAATACAGACACCCAAGAAATTAAATTTAAACAGTCCCATAAACACATACATCTATGACATATACAGTATCTGTTATGATGTAGGTGTTAAGGTATGGATTATGAAACTTGCTTTTGGTTAATGGGCCAAATTTCTAGAAGTTACTTGGACCTGTGCAAATAGAATTTCAAAACACTGAATGCTAATGAAGCTCATTAATTATGTATAGTGCAAATGGTACTTAAATGTGCATACAGCTACACTCGCTGTAATGTATAGATGAACTATAGGTAAGCCGTCACCTGATAGCATTGCTGTGGGAATACACTTCTGTTATTACCTATCTATGTTATAATTAATGTTTATAATTCAAATTATACATGTTGGCAGGTCTTTTGTGGTGTATAACTTCTGTTATGTGTGTTGTATAAAATATAATGACAATAACATTTGCATAATGTGTGTCATTGATTGTGTTTGTGTATGACAGGTCTTCAGTAATCTATAGTTACACACGTTCATTATATTTTGATGTGCATGTAACTGGAAATTGTGGCACAAGGGTTGTGTGATTGTTCAAATCCCACACATGACCTACACATATAATGTAATGGATTGTTATATAGGATTATCTTGTTACATATATTACAAATTTACACGTTGTTGTCATAGCCATTATGTTTCTTAATATATAACACTAATATACATGACAAAGGATTATTTTGCACAACTTGCATTGGTAAGGAGAGCAGATCAAGTAACTTGACAAATGCTTATAACATCATCATGTCAGTTGTGAGCCTCCATAAAATGTATAATGTCCATATAACAATGTCTTCCAGATATCAAACCTAGCTAGGGGTGACAATTTTTCTCAACATGAAAATTAAATTATAATCAAGGCTCTGCACCAGCATGGTCATAGCCTCCTTGAATGGATGGGAAATATGTGGAAGAATAAGGTATGCACAGACCAGATGAACATGATCAATGCTTTAGTTGGTCACAATCAATCCCCTGAGGTCTGTTCTCAACATTGCTTCAATATGATCCTCCATGCAGCTAACAGAATATGCCGCAAAGAGAAGGTGAGTAATGCAACAGGAAGTGAGCTACCACTGCCTCCCCCAGATGAGATCACAGTGTTCCTGTCATCACATCATTACCACCAGTTGTGATCATCATATACCTGGTAGAAAGACTGAAGCTGGTGTTCCCCCACATACATTTCAAATCATAGCAGCATATACACTACCTCAGACATTACTGTTATGTTGAAATTATTAATGCATTGCCATATTTTTCTTCAGCAGCACGATTGCTTCGGAAACATGGTCACACACAGAATGTGGATTCCCAAGGTAAGTGTTATTGCATGTTGTGTTAACAATGCAATACTTTCCTAAGACTTCAATTAACATGTGTAATGTTTGTCTTTTTCAATTGCATAGATCCATCAACATCTGCATGACAGCAAACAATGTCACATAAGTGCCTTTGTTTACTGTTATTGTGATCCATAGCTTTCTGTGCCACCTGTTATTTATACTATTGTAAATTACAGATACATCACTGGAAGATGTAGCCCATGCAGATGCCCATACAAACAGATGAGGTATGTTTGGCCACCTTGTTTATAGGGTACAGAAAATTTTAGCACAACTGTTATCTATGATATTCATGATTCTCTTTTCCATACACAGGTACATCTGGACAGCTTGCTCACTGTTTGTCAGGTAAGTGCCTACGTATCATGCCAGTTTGTATTATACTTGTCCATTGCCTCTACCTGCAGTCATTACTGTAAAGCATTCCCACGCATTGACATTTGTATGCCTTGTAATACTATATGATCTACATTATAAAAGATTATACACTTCCCAAACAGGGATAATGTAAATGGTAAGACATTCCATATGTTTGATACATGTCAGTATTGATAATCGTGTCTGTGGGCTACATAATTATCGTGTTCTTCTTCATCTCCCAAGGACAACAGCAATCTTCACATCAGCCTCAGCCAAATGGTATGTATCTATAGTATCTTGTGCGTGTTATATCTCTGTTGGAATGTGACACAATGCCATTATTGATTAATGATGCTGTACTGGTGTATATGTTTCCCTATGACAGTTTCAGAGTTTCAGTTCAAACCTCACCTCACAACTCTCAACCTCTTAGAGCAAGAAATCAGGACAAAGCCATAAACAAAAGTGGGACAAAGGCCCAAAAATAGGGACTTTTTTTAAATATTGCTCTTGCAAACTTAGAACGTTAATAGAATAACAGGTTTTGCATTAGTATGAATTTTCTGAAGGGTACGAAGTCTACAACTCAAATGTCTGTTATTATTTTCTAACTTAAATCTTGAATTATTTACCACTAGTTTGCCAGAAAAAACACAATTTTATGAAAAACAGACCAAAAATATGAGGCACAAATCTGGACATTCTGTGAAAATCTGTACATTTGAAAGGTATGCCTTGCCTCTGGTAGTGTTGTCTAAACAGGATATGTCAGGTATGTTTTACCTTTTTTTTTGTGCAATATGTAATTTACATTAAACCTCTCTGTTATATTGAGACCATGAACCTCGCACAGGCACAATGTCCTACAAAGTCCATATCCCCATTAACATTGCAGTCATATAGTTGGTCCCCATGTCACTTCTGTATTTAACCTGTGTCACCTGTCTCTTGGTTTAACCTGTCCACTGCCTGCCTCTTCCTGTAGTCTGTACACTGATCCAGTTAGGATGTGATGTGCCTCACTGTGATAGCACAGCCTGTGACATATGGGCCACAGATTTGGGTTTATTGTCCATCCAGGAAGGGGACAGCCATGCGGATCATGCTGTAGCTTCATATATTGAGGAACATATGGCCGGACATTCTGTTGACATGGCGACAGCATCTTCTGGACATGATGATGTCCATGAGCCAGTGACCCATGCAGAGTTAGGTAATGATGGTAACTCTTTCCCACAACTGAGAAATACTTCCCATGGCAGTAAACTTGTGAGTGTTGCTGCTGTGCATGAATGTGTGTCAGAGGGTGTCCACGTACTATTGCAGGTGAGTGAATGCTCCCTGCAACATCATGGAGCTGACCTTCATGCATTTGTCTGTGCCACCAATTGTGTAGCCAACCAGCTATGTGTGTGTGTGTTACATAAAGGTCAGGAGTGCAGACATGGACAGATCATGACTGCATAGGCTGCACTGCATGATAGTGTGTTGTCTGTTGCATGCTCCATTGGAAGTATTGTTAGTGTGGTGTTACCACAGTGCCACAGTACTAACTGGGTATTACATGCACTAACTGTACTAAGCAGAGAACCCCCAGTGGGGAAATGGTGACCCCCTCTCATTAGACTCAAACTTGGCCATCGGACATCAATGTCTCTTCTGCAGTACACACACACATCTGCTGATGACCACATCACTGTGAACCTAATGGGTACATCCACTTGGTCATATCACAGTCATGTTACTTCCCACACTCTACATGCATGTGTCACCATATCCACCTCCTCAGTAGAGTGACATGAATCGACTATTTCCAGATGTGGCAGGGGCAGCCAGGAACATGGTGTGAGCTGTCATTGTGAGTGCCCTAGACTGCATTAGTGTAACACTGACTGTTGATCCAATATGTGTCCTGTTGTATCTATAACCCTGTGGCAATGATGACCACTGTACTGACCAATAACAAAGTAATGTATCTGTAGTTGTTGAAATGTCTGATGCCATGGGATTTTCTGATATATATTTTGGGAAAGATGTGAACATATTCATTTGTTGATATGTATTAGATGATTGACATTGACATATGCTAGTTATGATATTGACAACAATACTGCCATATGTCATATTATGCTTTCATGTTTGCATCTTTGTTAGTGAATAGATACAACTGATGTTTTCTTTCCATTTTCCTTGTTGTCTGCTATTCACACATGTACAACTATTCCTCTGTATGCATAACTGTGCCATGTGTGGCATTTTAATATTATCCTGAACATGGCTAATACTAATACTAAAAATTCACTGCCTTTCTGTGTACCTGTTTCCATTTTCATTTGCCATGCTTACTTGTATTTCCAATATGTGCCTTCCCATATCTGAATGAAACTGCACACATATGTGTATATATACCTATGCTGCTGTATTAACAACATTGATGTATGTTGTGTGGTCAGTGTCATTGATCCTCTGTGTGTCTGCACATATATTAAATGAAAATGACCCATATTACAGCAATAACATCTGTAGGTGAGGCAGCACTGTTATTGTACATCCAGTGCTTTTGTTTATGTATATGCTGATGCATTGTCATACATGTCAAGGATGTTGCTTTCTTGTTATTGTGCCTATTGAATGGATAATGTTCGATATTATTACTCTATATGCATATATCCTAATTGTGCAGTAGGTAATTCAGTTGTGCACACCTCTTGTGTCCCACACATGTGCCTGCATGTTCCTCTTTGATGATGTACCTTGCAGACAGTCTTCCTATGTTGCTGTTTCCTCTCATGGTTTTGTATGTATTCATGCTGGTATACATTGAGATCAGATTATTTATGATGTTCACTGTATATTACTAATGAGCCATTTCTATTAGTTGTGAACTGTGCTGCTGATGTGAGCAAACATGCGAACATCAACATTTACTCTCTGTACTTAGGTACTTGTGTCTGGTCATGATTCAGAGGTGTGTGTCAGGCACTGCTATGTTGTCTGAGCAAGGGCCTGTGTCCACATCTTTCACTGCCTACACCAATTTCCTCTTTCTCTGTGTGCTTCTGATTCTCCTCTGGCAGCTGTGAAATGTTATGTTCAGAAATCTGGGATTCTTAGGTTAGATCACTCACACCTGCAGATGGCAAGTCTTCATGTTTTGATGTTAACACGTCGCTTACTGTGGCACACATACAGTAATCATCTGTGCTGCCTTTTCAGGTGTATATTGCAGTGCATCCCCGATATGTCCAGACATCTGCATCTGGATTTCAGCATGCCAAACCCATACTCAGTGATGTTTCTTGCTATAGTGTGTGATCTGTTATATGCATCCTCTGCAAAGTTTGATGGGGTTCTATATGTTGTCACTAGCAATGGCTTTAGTGGATAACTGCAGTCAACTGTTGGTTGAAAGATGACATGCATGCTGTCATCATGCATACTGCTGACAGGTTCCTATTCTGTTGGTGTTTCTGTACTTACCAAGGAGTAGTCCCTTGGATACTTTACCATTTTGGAAAACAGCCCTCAGACCACATTCCTGTCAAATGGTAGCATCATGTACTTTTCCAAGGTGTGTCACCATTATGTTTGTTATGATGCCACATGCTATGTACACCAACTGACAATACAGCAATGTTCACCCCTTTCCATTTATGTAAATTTCTGCTTTAAGTACTGCAAGAATTTTGATAGGAATGTGGATACAGTCTATTGCATTAAAGCATGGGGGAAGTTTACAGTGCTGTAGAAGTGGTGCATGACATTCCTGCCTTCTGTGATTGTGGATGGAAAGTGGATATCTTCATCAATGTTGATCCACATTGCTTCTAGAAATTGGGAGAAGATGTGACTGGAAGCTGTCTGGGACATTCCTACTGCATCTTGAATATGCTGTTGAAATGTCTCAGATGCCAGTACACCTAGGCTCAGGCATACTTTCATTTCTACAGCTATGGGGTTACCTTGCAAGGCACACACAAATATATGTGTGGGGCACACATGTTCCACACAGCCTGTATAAGCTCTCTATTGAATCAGAACCTGTCTATTATTTCTTGATCAGAGAGCTGTCTTAGGTGTAGCCTGGCTCTGAGTCTAGCTGGCTTCCTTCTAGGAGGCATTGCAAGATCCTCCTCTATGGCTATCAGTATCTCAGTCAGCATGTTTTTGCTTTTTGCTAATGCTATGGATTCTGCAAGATTCTGCAATGAATAGCTTTCTATCATGGTGATAGATATAACCTCTACTAAATGCATTCATAAGCTTGTTGCTGAATCACTTTGATGCATTTAAGATGCATTGGGTACACTTGCTATGGTTTTGGAATCTGGTGGACATGCGCAGATTCAGTAATTATTCTGTGCTGAATTGATAATTCCTAAGGATCACTTTGGTGTGCTTTACTGAGTCATGCCCTTTGTGCACTGGTCTTCCCCCGGCATGCTGCGCTCTCAACAAATTTGCTTTGGAATCCAACCCTTTGTTTATGAAAATAGTGTCTTATGCATGAAAAGAATACAAGACTTCTTAATTGCTGGTAATTGTAGATAGCTTGATCTGCATTATTGAAAATAATCTAGATCTTGTAAAAATAGCATCAGCAAACTTGTATTTATTTATTTGTCATTGTCTACTGGGAAAGTCAAACTGCGTAATACCAATTTTCAGCAGAGGACCAGGGAGAAATGCTTTGTTTGCTTACATTGCATTATACTGAATTCCAGATAAACATAGAGTAGTGACATTTCTATTTACATTTATTCACATACAGTAGTTATATTTATACATTCTAAGATTTTACAAAGAAAGACATTACTGAAGAGAAAGCCCATGTGCAACTTAGTGGATTGTGCAGCCAGCAGTTTTGTCATTTCACTGAGAGGTTGAGGATATTCTGTTTAAGGAGAGTGTTTGCAGAGTATTGCATGGTGAGCACAAAGTCTTAACCTGGTGATGAGTATGTGAATGACCAGGATTGGTTAAGATGTTAAGATGTGGTTTAAAACTATTAAGTTTGTTCAAGAGTTTTATTTTTGTGGGATACTATTCCACAGTTTAGCAATGTTTTGGGAACAGAGTGAGTCTTCTGCAACAATATTTGAGTTATTTGTGACTAGTAAGAATTTGTTACTAGAACGGAGGTCCCTTGCTGGACAGTAGGGCAGTAACAAGTTTTGTAGTGCAGGGCTTTTTTCTGGATGATGAATGAGTTTGTGTGCTGTAGCTAGTTGTGAATATGTTGGGTACATGGGTAGTTCAAGCCAGGTTAATTGCTTTAAGCTGTGACAATGGTGAGTCCTATGAGGGAGATTGGTGGCAAATGTAGCTATTTTATTGTAGAAAGAGGCAATATTAAGGAGTATTATCAAAAGACAGTACACTAAAAACATCAATTCCATTAACACATATTTAGTTGGTCTACTTCAGAAGACTGAAAAAAACAAAAGACCGAATCTCAAAATACTGAAAACATTTTTAATGCAAGGGGCAAGCCCCACTGCACCCCTTATGTGGAAGGCTGCGCCCCCACACCCCTGCAAATTATATATACCAAATCCAAGATTGCACAACAGTGGAGAAGGGGCAAATTCCATCATTCAGAATTCTGAGTTTCAGTTTTTGAGATTCAGTCTTTTGTTTTTTCAGTCTTCTGAAGTAGACCCATTTAGTTATATATTTTAAGCATTACTTATTTTGCTGAATGACAATTTATCAAGTGTTCCAAGCAATCCACAATGTGTTTTTTTAAGATTCTCTTACATCAGAAATGTGTAACAGCTGAACAGGAGGTTAAAACATCTTGGTAATGAAGAGAAATGATACATAATAAAAAATTGTCTGATTAACTCCAGAACTGGGCTCAGTTTATCAAGAGGGAGATGTTTTATTTTCAATGCTCAATACAGTTTAGTTATTTATATTTTTGTTCCTGGAAGGAATAATAATACTTTTCATTAAAGGTTGATGAAGTGTCTATGGGGAAACATAACTTACATTTGAAGTAACAAGGATGTTATTTTGCTTGTCTCCTTTTTGGCAACCACTTGAGGGAATGTAGCTGATCTGGTTTATTTTTAACATGTAGATATGATTTCCCAGAAAAGGCATTACATTATACTATACATATTTTTTATTATGTACTAGTCAGCTATTAAGATTATGCATTTTAAAATGACCTTACTTAAAAAAACTAAAAGTTTTTCTTCAGGTTAAAAAAAGACCATGCTTTTCCTCTAGTGTGTATTAGGCAATCAAAAGTGGACTCAATTTACAGCTGAGCAGGAGGTTACACAAGTAATCAAGCTAGGAGATATAGATGGAACATTTTTTTTTTTTTTTTTTTTTTTTACATTTATTGGCCCCTCACCAAGAACAGGCCCTATACAGATGCCTAGGTTGCTTTGTGCCAGATCTATCCAGCCATGTATACATTTACAAAGCATTATAAACTTGGTTCCTTCTCCAGGTTTAGGACAGACTTTTTATGATCATTCTCCTTTACATTATTTGGAAGTTTATTCCAGAGGAGCGGCAGTCTCTGGGAGATATATCTAGCTCTCCAGCATGTTCTGTTTATGTCACAGGCTAGGTTAAGATCCCTAGAGTGAGTGACTCTTGTGCCATTCGACTTGTGGATGTGCAGCATTTCCATCAGGGTAGGGTTGGAGACTGCCCTGTAGGCCAGGCACAAATCACCTCTCAGCAGCCTACATGATACAGAGTACAGTGACAAGGCCTTGAGTCTATCCATGTAGGTTATGGTTGGAGGCCCTGTATTTTCTTGGTGAGAAATCTCTGTGGTCTCTCCAGCTGTTGCAGGTATCTGGTGAGATATATACAAAAGAAAGCATTGGACTCTATTAATGGTCTGATGAGGGTCGAGTACAGTGGAGTTATAGCATCCTTAGACGTGAATGCAATGCCCTTACTTATGAGATGCACAATGTAGAAGGCTTTACTTTCCACTGTGGAAACTTGGTGGTTGAAGTTCAGATTGCTATCAAGCTATATTCCCAGATCTCACACCACTGGATCTGAACTTAGGGATTTGCTGTCAATATTGTAATTAGCAGGGAATTTCACTTTGCCAAAGGAGATAATACACTTTTTTGTGTTTAGTTTTTAGACCATGGCTTTGGCACCAGTCATTTGTATGTGTTAGCCCCTCCTGTAATATGTTAACATCACTAGGGGACTTAATTATTGCACCCAATTTGCAATCACCGGCAAACTTGGTAAGTCAAAGGCTGTCTACTTTATCCTGGACTTTGGAGAAATACATTCCAAGCAGTAAAGGGCCCAGCACAGAGCCTTGTGTTATGGAACTGGTGACGGGTCTATTGGTAGAGGTTGAGTCACCACCTTTGACAGTATGTGTTCTGTTGGTTAGCCAGTTGGCTACCCATCTAATTACATAAGAGTTGATCCTCAGCTGGAAGAGTTTCTCAATGATACCTGAATGAAGGATTGTGTCACAAGCCTTTGGTAGGTCAAGATAGGTGGCATGCACTGTCTTACCTTCATCCAGGCTTTGGTGACTTTCTCGAAGAAAGCAGGTTGGAAGTTTCCTCCAGTATAGTATGAGTGGTGCCATCCACTACCAGTGTGGCACATAGCTGAGCATTCCTTTTAGATTTCAGACATTATTAAAGAATGCCTTATGAATATCCTTGGCTAGAGATGCTATTTTATCTTCATTGTTCACATTATAGAACTTTACAAGTTTTTCTGATTTGCTTGTTCAAGCCATGGAGGGAATTCTTCTGCTGAGTCATTTCCATCTTATTCTTAGACATTCGTTTCTTCCACTTGTTATATAACCTGGTTATACTTGAGGTCCACCAGGGTGGCTTGGTTTTTCAGGAGGACCTGGTCTTGATCTGGTCAGGTACAGCAGTTGTTTAAGTGTTTATACTGGGCATTTGCCTACACCTCTGCATGCAAATCATTGTTGCCTGCAGTTGTTGTGGCTATAAAACTTTTTATACCATTGCTAAGTTGGCTGCAGTTTGCTTTGGAAAACATTTTCAGTTTTTTTTTTATCCTGTGTGCATGTCAGGTCCAATAGTTACTTCGAACAAGATTAATTTATGGTCCGGCCTTACTAAGGAGGGCATCACACAGGTGGGAGTGCAGCTACCCCGCCCCATGTTGTTGAGTACTATGTCGAGGACAACTGAGCCCCTTGTGGGGCTGAAGACTATCTGTTCCAGAGCATTTGTGTTGACAAAGTTCTGGAACCTCTGAGCAAGCATGTTTATGCTTGTGCATGTCTCCCAGTTGATGTAGGGATAGTTGAAATCTCCCATGACTAAAGTGCTGGGCTGTATGATGACTGACTCCAGTACGTCTAGGTAGGTGGTGTGTTTTCTTGGTTCATGGTGGCGAACCTATAGCTAGCAATAATGTGGTAGGGTACTTTGCCTATAGTTAATTGGACATGAAGTCATTCAAGAGAGTCATACTGTTTGAAAAATATTGAGATGTACTTGGCCTTAATGAAGATGAGTACACCTCCACCTTTAGTTCTTTCACGCTCTTTTTGAGGTCTGAATGTGTGGAAGACACTGTGACCTTGCATGGCCAGGGTGTTTTCCACAGCCTTGAACTATGTCTCAGTGACTGCACAAACATCAGCATCTTTCTAGGTGAGAAGTACTTCCAGGGAGTGCAGCTTCCTGTTCAGACTCGTAACATTAAGCATCAAAATATTTAGTTGGTCTCTTTCTAGGTGAGAAGTACTTCCAGGGAGTGCAGCTTCCCGTTCAGACTCGTAACATTAAGCAGCAAAATATTTAGTTGGTCTTGAGTGAATTTTGTTACATCAGAAATTTTGTTGTTTTAACAGTGCCTAAAAAAAGGCACTATAGGGGAGGCAAGCACCTTTGCCAGTATCCAGAAGCCTAGAGGAGACAGGTGCAGACCATCTCTGGCAAAGTAACATGGCCTGTCAACCATGTCTTTGAAGGCTGACAGATACTGGATCCCCCCCTGGACTGACACTGGAAGGTAAACCAATTGTTAATGTAAATTATTTTTTGTTTATATTGAGGCATCATCCTGGGTGAAGGTAGAATGCTGCTTAGGGCTAGGGTCATACCTGCCTGGAACACAATATGAGAGTTTGGTCTTATCTGTCTTCATATCATAGCCTCACCTCAGGCTGTGTCTCCCCAGTGAATGGCACACAGTGATGGTTATCCCAGTCCATAAAGGGGAAGCCACCACAGACCCTGGGAACTACCGCCCCATTAGCCTAACAAGCCTGGTTTGCAAGGCCATGGACTGTATCATCATGGAACTTATAAACAAAGACATTGGTAATCTCCAAACTCTGGACCCCACCCAGTTGGGATTTGTAAAAGGCAGATCTTATATCCTGAACCTGACAGACTTCTTTGAAGCATTCACCAAAGCCGTAGATGAGGGTACGATGGTTCACACAGCCTATCTAGATCTCGCCAAGGCTTTTGACACCATCCTTCCACTCTGTAATTATAGATAAACTCACTAAACTAGGTATAAATCCCTATGTCACAAGATGGGTTGCCAACTGGCTCACTGACAGAACCCACACTGTGAAAGTAGCAGACTCCAAATCCGACTTCAGACCAGTGACAAGTGGAGTATCACAGGGTTCAGTCCTGGGTCCTCTCCTGTTTGGTATCTACTTTTCTGAAGTACAGGCTAACACAGAAGGTCTTTGGCTAACAAAGTTTCCAGATGACTACAAACTAGGAGCCATAACTGAAACTCCTAATGATGTGGACAAAAGGGCCTCACTGAGACAGATGTATGGTGTCAAAGCCATGGCCCCAAGCTCAATGCCAAAAAGTGCATTGTCATCCCCTTTGGTAAAAACTCTGTACCCATGAGCTACCACATAGGTGGTAGTCTATTTAACACTGAAAGTGTGATAAGAGACCTTGGGACACAGGTGGACAGTACTCTCTCCTTTGATAATCACATCGCCACAATAGTCAGGAAATCCTTCTACGTGCCACACCTCAACACAAAAGGCTTCTCATCCAGGAAAAAAGAGGTCATTATTCCTCTCTACCCGTCACTCATTAGACCCATTATAGTGTACAATGCCCCTTTTGGTATGTACCTCACAAGACATCTACAACAACTGGAAAGGCCGTAGAAATACCTCACAAAGAGGATTACTGGCCTTAAACAGATGCCCTATGCAGACCGTCTCAGAAAACTCCAGCTTTACTCTGTCACATATTGCCTACTCAGAGGTGATCTCTGCCTAACATACAAAGCTATGTCAAACCCAGAGCAGTTGGACATGCTCCACTTAAAGAAATCCCGATCCCTCCAAGCTACACGTTCTAGGGACTTAACCTTGTCACCACAATAAACAGGACATGCTGGAGAGATAGATTCCTGTCCCAGAGACCTCCCATACTCTGGAACTAACTATCTATCTATATCAAACAAAGATCCTCACTAGCACTCTTCACGAAAAATCTGGATGACTGGATGGAAAATAGGAAATTCACCCCAGGGATCACCTCTGTGGCTCTGCTCAACAGGGGCACAGGAAAATAATTTTCTTAGGTGGCAAACGCCAGGGTATCTTTTTGACTAGGCTTATATAGGCCTTAGGGCCAATAGCCTAGTACCTACCTATGAACCTATATAGTCCAGAGAGGTACATCACATGTCATTCACCCCAACATGAACTATGACAGAGTCATAATGTACCTGTTGTTGAGTGACTTGAGTGCATTCATGATTTGATGGATCCTGGCACCTGACTGGCAGCTGACTGTGACCTCTTTGTTCAGCCTGGTGAGGGAGACATTTGTGTGTTGCAGTATGCAGTCACCTATGACTAAGACATTAGGTTTTGAGGTGTTTTGTCTTAGGGTCTTATTTGCTGAGATACTGGTGTATGTATTATTATGTGTATTGGTCACTATATTCATAGCAGTGTGTGCAAGTGGTTTATGTAAGGGAGGTCTCTGATCTTTTGCTAGGCTTCTAGTGAGTATTTCAGGTATGTGGTTTTATGTGTTTTGACCTTATTTGGTGTGACAGATGAACTGTATGTGCTGACAACCTGGTTGATGTCTGGTTTGTTGTCACATGAGAGAACCTGACTCTAGTTTCATAGTGCAATTACATCTCTCACATAGGGTATTTGTTTGTTTTAGGAATAAGCATTTGTCAGTATACGTGAGGCAATGACTGTATAGCCTCAGTATGCCCATGTCGATCAGGCTGGTTGAAAAACAATGGGAAACTGGCCATCCATTATAGCAGGTTTTTTACCATATGTACTGTTAGGGAAGGAAATAGGCTAGTTAGACTAGTTTTTTTGCACAAGGGCTAACAAATGGGGCTTGTTCTCCTGAAGGCTAGGGATGATAAGTGTGGCAAAGCTGCTCAATGCACATCTGAGTTGCCCGTAGTGCAGCAGGGAAGCTTCGGAGGGTTCCACTGACAGATGTCTAAGGAAAGATTGTGTTTCAAGGCATTTCTATCTATACAGGGCACCACTAACCCTGCTTTGTGGTGTGTAGCAAAGCTCAAATGCTAGGCTTAAATACAGGTTAAAATAAACACTTTTAAGCTAATCAGCTTATAGGAAAGCACACAACAAACATCCCTCCAGCAATCCCTAGCTCAGACAAGGCAGGATCTACAGTCTTCTACCACAAGGGTGCAGGGGAGCTCTTCCTAATGTAAGATGGCTGGTTTAGTGCTGAAGTGTATCAATAACAGGCTAGATTCAGCACATCTGAATCTAGACTATGCTATCTAGAATAACAGTACAGTTGAAATTAAGTGCAGAAAATGATGCAGTCATAAATAGTAAAAAGCAAAAATAATGCAGCAACTAGGCAAAATGAAATGCTTTTATGCTAATCTAACAATAGGAAAGCACACAATAAACCTTCCTCCAGCAATCTCCAGTTCAAACAAGGCTGAATCTATACTTTTTGCCACAAGGGTGCAGGGGAGCCCTTCTTAATGTAAGATGGCATGTTTTGTGCTCAAGCATGTCAATAACAGGCTAGATTCAGCAGATCTGAGTCTAGACTATGATATCCAGGCTAACAGTACAGTTGAAATCAAGGGCAGAAAATGATGCAGTCACAAACAGCAAAACACAGAAATAAAGCATGAATTAGTTAAAATACAATTAAAAAAGTGCAGTCAAGAAAACATTTAACTAATAAAAAATGTGAAATGTGCAGTCTAGATAATTTAAGTGTCTATTTCTCATGTAGAACAAAAACACCAAGCCAAGCAGACTTCTTAAAACAGAAAACAAAATGGAGCTGGTAAAGCAGAAAACAGCTCCATCAGCAAGTTCCAGACCAAAAAAATATATAGGTTTACTTTCCTCACCCAGCAGGAAATCAGCATTGCTTTAGTTTATGCAGACATGAAATACTTTTAGAAAATGTAACAAATTACTTTGCTGATGTCATTATGAAAGCATTTGTTAGAGGGATTATTTATTACCACAAGAAAAAACTCTTTCAGTCAATATCCTGTGGAATCCACATCATTGCTTACAAAACAAAATAAAAAAGTATATGCAACGGTTATGTAACACATTACAACAGTCTGGGGTACTGATAGACACAGAAGACGATCTGGCAATGCAACCTACATGACAGCCAGACCTTAGTCTGAATGGGACAATGACTCATTGACATCATAATGTCTTGCAGTTGCTATATCTATGTCATGAGAATGTCCAGCCACATCGTCCTTAATATCTGAGGCTACAGCATGATCCACATGGCTGTCCTCTTCTGGGCCAGAAAATAAATTTAAATCTGTGGCCTGTGTTCTATGGGCTGTGCTGTCACAGTAATCCATATCACATGACAACTCAGGATCAGTGGATGTGCTACAGGAAGAGGTAGGCAGTGGACGTGCTACAAGAACTGACACATGACACATGACACAGGTTAATTACACACATAAGCAATACATGATGCAGCTTAATAATGATTTATGGGCCAACAATATGACTACAATGTTAATGGGGATAGGGACTTAACAGGACAATGTGCCTGGGTGAGATTCATGGACCATGTATAAAAGAGCAATTTCATGGGTGGTACATATTGCACACAGATGACAATTGGGAATAAACAAAATAGTACAACATACCTGACATGTCCTGGTGGGACATCCCTCCCAGAGGTAAGGTTTGAACTGAAACCGTCCTGGGGAAACATAAACAATACGTCATCAGTAAGCAAGTTATGGCCATCATGCCAACAGATGTGTAACCCACACAAGATAATGCAGACACATGTTGTTTGGCAGAGACTGCTTGGAATGTTGCTGTAGTCCTAGGTAGGTGTGGAAGCATACAGTAGTCAGGGAATGCACAGAGGTGATCATCAATACTGACATGTACAAAACATATACAATATTTCATCTGTTTAGGGAGGTTATCATCAGTGGTAATGTAGATCCTGTAGGATGACAGGACATAATAACATCAATTTGTGGGAATACTCCACAGTCATGACTGCAGGCAAAAACGCAGGATGAATATAGTACAAACTAACAGGATATTGAGACACTTACATTAAAAATGGCTTACATGTTGTCTAGATGTCTCTATACATTGAAAAAAAAAACATAGTAAATAACATGCATCACAGCTGTGATCAAATTTGCTGTACCCTATAAACAGGGTGGCCAGCCATACCTGATCTGTCTGTAGGTGCATCTTCACAGGCCATGTCTTGCAGTGATGTATCTGTAATATACAATGACATATGCAAATCAACTTGTGAGCATAATCTACTGTCAGGACAGCTGGCAGATCAGATGCAGACACAGCTATAGATCATATATCTTATAGGGAGACACATGACATGGATTAATATTGTGCAGCAATTGAGAAAGGCAACATCACACATGTTGCTCTAAGTCCTAGGTATGTATTGTGTATTTAACACAATATGCAATGACGCTTTAGTTGGGAATCCACATCCTGTGTGTGACTACATTAACTATGCAATTGTGTTGCTAAACAAAATAATATGGAAAGACATTAATAATTTGCACAGTCATTTAAAGACCGCCACTGAGTATATGCCAATCACTACTAGTGGTATGATGTGATGTCAGACAAATCTTGATATCATCTGAGAGAGCTAGTACTGGAACACCTCCCATGGCATTCCTGGACCTTTCATTTTGGCCTACTTGGGCAGGAGCATGAAGGTTCATGTTCAAGCAATGTTGAAGACAGGCTCATGGGATCACTTGTGACCACTAACAACATTGATCATGTTAGTCAGTTCAGTCCAAACCTCATTTCTTTACACAGTATTTCCCATCTGTCCAAGGAGGCTTTGACCATGCTGTCGCAAACCCTTGATTATAATGTCAGTCTGATGCGGGATAAAATTGTCGCCCCTAGTTTGGTTTGACATCTGGCAGACAGTGTTATACACCATATTACACATTTTATAGAGGCTGACAATTGACATGATGATGATGTTAAATGCATTATTCAAGTTACTTGCTCCACTACCCATGTCAATGTGAGTTATTCAAAATAATCCTGTATCGTGTATATTACTATTATGTATTTAAGAACATAATGGATATGAAAATAGCATCTAAACATGTAAGACATGTCACACCATCATGGTATGTAACAGTCCATTCCATTATCTATATAGACCACATGTGGGACATGAACCCATTGCAGAAAACATCACAACAACTAAAGGACAACCATACAATTTTTTTTTGCCACACACTCATTACTTTACATATTATCACAGTACACAGTGAACAGTCAAAGCCATCCTCACATTGCCTACATTTCAGATTGCGTGTATTACCAACAACCGCTATTTTATTAAGCATCAGTGTGTGTCCATAAACTGTCTATTAAACTTACAACTTAGGGAACCTATGGAGTTCATCATTCTACATGAGCATAACACAGGCAGTACAGGTTGATCACAATATACTGTGGATACCTGTTTATTCTGGCTCTATCTATAGTGCATGCATTAGTAAGCATCAGAGAGTACTGTAAGCTAATAACATACAACCTATGGGCATTCGCACAATTCGTCATTCTCCTTAAGCATACCAGTCACAGTCAAGGTGACTTTACAGTGGATATAATTGTATGCCTTTTTCATCCACTTTTCACAGGGTCTGTTTGCTTTTAGCTAAATATCCATGTGTATGATTATTGCTCAACCCTAAAATTATGTCATAAACACTTTGTATGTTAGACTTATTTGAACAAATATCAGGTGACAGCTTACCTTTCAAGCTAGCTAGAAGTCAACCATACCTGACAGTGAGTGCACCTATTGTGCATTTAAGTACCATTTCCACCATATATTACTAATGAGCTCTACTCAGTGGCATACCACCTGCTCAGAGGCGATCTGTGCCTGACGTATAAAGCCATGTCCAACCCGGAATTAATGGACATGCTGCACCTCAGAAAATCCAAATCCCATCGAGCTACGCGCTCGAGGGACTTAAACCTCAGCACTGAAATAAATAGGACATGCTGGAGGGACAGATTCATAACCCAAAGGCTCCCTTCACTCTGGAATAAAATCCCAGTCCAGGTTAGGCAGAGTCCCTCATTGACTCTCTTCAAGAGGAATCTTGATGAGTGGATGGGAGATCGTAGGTTTACCTGGGGTATCACTTCTGTGTCACTGTTAGACAGAGGCACAGTATACTAACCTCGAAAAAGGGCATAGCAAAATTAATTTAAAATGGGTGGCGAAAGCCATACACACTCTGGCTAGGCTTATAAATGCCCTAGGGCAGATAGCCTAGTATGAACCTATGAACCTATTAACATTCAAGGTTTTAGAAACCCACTTATGCATGGCCAAGTAACGTCTAGACATTTGGCACATTAACCAATAGCTCAGCAAAACAGAAAGGTAGTCCAAGCAACTACCCAATCAGTATTAGTAAACTGGACTGTCTGTGACACTTGCCTACTGTCTTCCAATAATCTGATAACATCTTATATGCACCAGTTTTAAACTGTGATTTTGATACTTTTATTGGTCATACCATTACTACCCATGAACTGAGTGGTACCTCAGTTAACATTTTTCAGAAGGTGTTTTAAGCAAAATTCCTACATCAAAAGTGAATCTGTTGATCATGAGGAAGCTTCGGCATGTCTGGGCACTAAACTGGATCGAGAAGGAGACCAACCAGATGCTCACTATCTATGCTATTTATTATTAGCATGCATTTTCTGAACGATATCAAGTCTGAAACTCAAATGTCTATTATTTAGGGACTTCCATCCTCAATGATTTGCCAGAAAACCAGATATTTTATGAGGAATGGAGCAAAAATATCAGGAAAAAATCTGAATATTCTGCTAATATCTGGACAGTTGAGAGGTATGGTTGCTATTATAATGCCCCAATGTATTGTTACACTTTCTAATCATATTTTACAGGAAATAATGAGGAACTATGTGTTTAGGCTGTTAGAAGTGAAATTGAATGAAATTCCATGTCTCTGGACTCAGTGTGCAGACAACAAATAGATTATTTTCACAGATGCTTACACATTTACATCATGGACATGCAAGTAGACAGACTAATACTGCACATAATTAGAAACACGTTAACACTTTTCGCAGTGAACACTTACTTGCATGAGACTTTAGTATTGCACAGGTACTTGGTTAAGACATTGCATTGATCCTTGCACAGAAAGATACATTTAAGTATTGCACTGTGAACATTAGAGTATTGCACTATGGACCTTAGAGTATTGCACTATGGTTAATTTATGAATTGACATGTATTGCACTGAAATAAGTGAAATTTTACTGCAGTGCTACTGCCCTAAATGGCCTATACGTTAGTCATGGTGAATATTGCACTAAGTATTAGATGAGACTGGTAACCAGGTTAATGCACAATTTGAGACACGTTACTACAGTTTCTACTGATCCAGATGGCCATCAATGAGCATAGTTATTATAGAGTTCAGCAGTCTGATGACATTAGGTAAGAAGCTGTTCCTGAATCTCGTAGTTCTGCAGTGTATGCTTCAGAAGCACTTTCCGGGTGATAGATACTGGAACAGCCTGTAAGCAGGGTGAGTGCAGTCTTTAATTATTCCTCTGACCCTGTTGAGACATCTGGATAAGCACAAGTCATGCTTAGGTGGTGGTAAGGTGGTCTTGATGATCCTCTCAGCTGTCTTCACCACTCTCTGGAGGGATTTGTGCTCAGAGGTAGAGCAGCTTCCATGCCGTACTATAAGGTTGTTCATCAGGATGCTTTCTATAGTATCTCTGTAGAAGGTAGTGAGAACTGTTGATGGGAGATTTGCTCTCCTCAGTCTTCTCAAAATGTGCAACTTCTGGTGTGCTTTCTTGACTATGGCATTTGTATTCATGTTTCAAGACAAGTCCTCATCAATGTGCACTCCCAGAAACTTCGTGCTTGTTGGTATTTCCACTGTTTTTCTATGGATGGTGAGGGAGAATGTTCCTTGTGATTTTTCCTGTAGTCCACAATTATCTCTTTTGTCTTGTTTACATTTATTGCTAAGTTGTTATTTCCACATCATGTAATCAGCTGTTCCACCTCATCTCTATACACTGTTTCATCGTCGTTACTAATGTGGCCCACCACCACCATTGTGTCATCAGCAGACATGATGATGTGGTTTGTATTATCCTTGGCTGTACAACTGTGTGTTAACAGGGTGAACATCAAGGGACTTAGTACACATTCTTGTGGGACTCCAGTGTTAAGAGTGATGCTATCTGAGGAGTTATTTCCTGCACACACTTTCTGAGGTCTGTCTGTAAGAAAGGCATGGATCCAGTTACAAAATGGATTGTTGACACCTAGTTAGAGTAGCTTCATTACCAGATAAAGAGGGATGACCATGTCAAAAGCAGAGCTGAAATTGATGAATAATACCCTTGAATAGGTGTTTTTATTCTTATGGTGTTCCAGCAACAGATGGAGTGCTAGAGAGATGGCATCTGCTGTACAGCAGTTTGCTCCGTAAGCAAACTGCAGAGGGTCAAGATCAGCAGGCAGCCCATATTTTATGAAGTCCTTGACAAGCCTTTCAAAGCACTTCATCACTTTGGAGATGAAGGCTACAGGGTGCTTGTCATTTAGACAAAATAGAGGAGACATCTTTGGTAATTGAATGATCGTCATGTCCTTGAAGCATTTCAGAACTATAGTCTGACTCAGGGAGTTGCTGAAGATATCCATGAGGACATTTGCTAGCTGGACTGCACAGTCCCTGTGTACTCACCCTAGGATGTTGTCAGGCCCAGCTGCTTTTCTCGATATCTCTATGCAAGGTCCTTGGACATCAGCTGGGTTGAGGGTGAGCATCTTCTCATTATGGCCGATGGGCATTTTCTTCACTATTGTTCTGTTCCCTTCCTTGAATCTGATGAAGTAGACATTCAGCTTATTTAGGAATTTCTTGTTGGCCTCACATTGTGAAGATAGGGGTCTGTAGTCAATTATGAACTGGATACCCTGCCATAGACACCCAGGGTCTTTTTGGTCAGGGAAGTAGCTCTGGATCTTTCTGCCATAGGCACATTTTTCTTCTCTCACTCCCTTGTTCAGATTTGCTCTGGCTGGTCTGAGGGCTTCCCTGTCTCCAGACCTAAAGGTTGCGTTCCTTGCCTTCAGTAGCTTGTACACCTCTCTCATCAACCAGGGCTTCTGGTTGACTCGTGTGATGATGATAATGGTGACTGCCACATCATCCACACATTTTGAGATGTAGCCCATCACTGCCTCAGTGTACTCTTCCAAGTTGATACACTGGTTCTCAGTAGCTGCATCCTTAAATATGCTCCAGTCTGTGCTCTCAAAACAGTCCTGGAGTGCTGAGACTGCACCCTCTGGCCATGAGCTTACTTGTTTCACTGTTGGTCTCCCTCTAGTAAGCAATGGTCTATATGCTGGTAATAACGATATGGAGAAGTGGTCAGAGTTTCCCAGGTGGGGGTGAGGCATTGCCTTAAATGCCAGCTTAACATTGGTGCATACCTTGTCCATTGTGTTCTCCCCCCTTGTTGCAAATTCCACATATTGGAAATAGTGGGGCAGAACTATTTTCAAGTTGGCCTGATTAAAGTCACCTGCCACTATATGAACACAGTCTGGATTTCAGTTTTGCAGTTCATTTAAATCCTGATATAATGTGGTCATTGCCTCATTTGAATTAGCACTGGGAGGACTGTAGACAGCTGTGATGCAGATGTTATTAAATTCCTGGGTAGATAAAAGGATCTGCATTTCAGTGACAAAAACTATACATTATCTGAGCAGTGTGAGGATACTATCTCACAATTGGTACACCAGTTGTTATTGATGTATATGCAGACACCACCCCCTCTGGACTTACCACAAAAAGAATGTATTTTGTCTGCTCTAAAAAAGTGATAGGCATTAATCTTAGAGTTTAGCCAAGTCTCAGTAAAACTAAGCACACAGCATTTTCTCACCTTGTTTTAAGTAGATAATTCCAGCCTTATATAGTCCATGTTGCTTTCCAGTGATCGAACATTTGCCAGCAGGATGGATGGGAGTTCAGGCCTGTATGGATTTGGTTTTAGCCTTGCAGTGATTCCAGCCCTAGATCCTCTTTTGCATGTTCTCTCACACATCTTGTGTTTTCTTCTCATATCATGATCCAAAAATGTTGGTCCTATACATACCAGGCATTTTGTTCCATGTCTGAGTAACATTCCCAGTTCCTGTAACTCGAGAAGTGCTGTTGGCCTCACAGGCCCCACAGACAGCAGCTAATCAAACCTGTTACACAACAAGCCTGAGGATCGAATTTCTAGAATAGTCTCTCTATTAGAAATTAGCTTACCATTAGCAATCTTTCCTGATTTAGTTTTTTCCCTTAATTTAGGCATGGACTAGGACAAACAATGCACATTTACTTGCAGAGCAGAAGTAGCCAATGCCACATAGGGTGCTGCCATTTTTTTTATAATAAGAAATGTTTCAGACATTAAAGTATTACCATTACCATAGTACTAGTTTATCTTGCAAAATGAAGAAAAAATAGTCATGCCAACACAGCTACAATAAACTCTATTAGTACTATACCAAAAATATTACATTTTACTTCTGAGGACAGCATTAAAATAAATGAAATATATACAATAATTCCATCTGTAAAAAGCAAACTATCCTGAAAAATCTACTATAACATCTATTACTAATGTGCCAAAAGCAATACATTTACCTCTGAACATAAAACCCTAAAAAAAAGAAAATATACACATTTTTATCTTTAAAAACGAATTCTTGCAAATCATCCCAAAACAGCCGCTATAAAATCTATTTGCTATATATACTGCACTACATTTACCTCTGAAAAAAAACGCAAGTAAAAAATAAATAAAAAAACACATTTTAATTGTTGAACGCTACATAACAAAAATGCTTGTTGTACTTAACACTTCAGAGCAGAACCGGACAATTGCAGTCTTTACTTGGCAGAAGGCTGGCTGGCTAGTGTCTCAGCATCTGTACATCTCCACTGTATGTCTTGCAGGCTTCCTTCTAGGATGGCTGGCTTCCTTTCTTCTAGGCTGTCTGCCTTGCTGGCTGTCTTACTGGCTGCCTTGCTAGCTGGCTTAGTCATACCTTTAATTTTCCTGACTTTCATATACATCCCTGAGTTTGACTCCAGTTTTAGCTCTATTCTCTTAGTCCCTTGTAAAAATGGTGACCTTTGGGGAAAGCTCAGTGAATTATAAACCCTGACATTAATTAGAGGTGTATACTTATTTTACTTCAGAAAATGAATATTAATTCACACTCTGTTATTCTGTCAACATCTCAGATTAATAGTATTAACATTTTAAGGAGTCTCCCTGATTGTCTCTGATAATTTCTGGATTTGTCCTCATTCTGCATAAGTTTGTCCATGATTCTGTTGATAGCTTCCTTGCTGACTTGCTGTCTGGCTTCTACAAAAGACATGCAGTTTATATATTTTCTCCCTGATTGTCTCTGATAATTTCTGGATTTATCCTCATTCTGCATAAGTTTGTCCATGATTCTGTTGATAGCTTCCTTGCTGACTTGCTGTCTGGCTTCTACAAAAAACATACAGTTTATATATATTTTTAATTACTGATAAACCTCTCTCCACAGTTGCATAAGTGGTAATAAGAAAGTGATCTACAGCCACAGGCTTTGTAGGTCTCTTTTTCATTATAGCCATTCATTGAAAGATTTTAAATACTCATACCTAAAAGGAGATATAACTAAATCACTGAGAAAATGATGGAAGTAAGAGTTATTTTTTTTGTTTGTTTTCTTTCTTTCTTTTTTATGGTGTTTCAAATATACTGCAAAAGTGGATTTTTTTTTTGTGTCCCACTGTTTCCCGATGTGGGTGGCAAGATTATAATATTCAAAACATGTCTCATCAATAGTGGCAATGGTGACGACCTTAAGGATCGTTTAACAGAAAATAAAGATGTGGTCCTACCACTCTGGGTCTGTGTGCAATTTAATAATGAGATGCACTTCTAGCATAGATGATACTTAATCAAAATTTACATGGATTACATACCAGGATTTATAGGACATTGGGATGCTCCTTACATTGGCTCCCTATTGAAATGTTGAAACCTGAAATGCTGACTGTTGACAAGTTGATAAAAAGAATGAAAACACAGGAGAAAAGTGGATCTTGAATATTGCTCTTTTTCTTTAAACTTCTTTTTGGGGGCAAGCCCCCCTGCACCCCTCACGTGGGGGACATACCTCCAGACTTATTTATACCAACTTCAAGATTGCTATACTTCAGAGAAAAGGGAGTATTCCAAGAAATGGCATCACGGACTTAGTATATGTAAATCCATTCTTCTGACCATTTAGTCCCCATATTTCATCGCTCATTCTAGTGGGTCCTAACATTTTAAATGGTTACCCCTTACATCTGCTTTTCAGGAACATTAAATAATGGGTAACTCCTTTGCACATTCTTGTGGTATGCAAAATAATTCACAATGGGTATTTGTTGTTGTTGCTGTTTAATCATTTCTTTGAATCTAACTTTTCATGACCAAAAGGAATTCAACATGCGAAGCCTGTCTGTCAAGAACTACTGTCTTCATTTCCTGCAAATTCATATTCATTACATCACTAATGCCATATGTCCAGCTTAGCCTCTGATGCTACCCTTTTTTGTCTTTATATTTCTAACATATTTGAGTTTCAGTTTTACTTTCAGACCTTCTAGTCTAAAGTTGTGATTTATTTCCTTATGTATTGACTAATCTCATCTTTTTGCAGTCCACAGAATTCTTAAAAGTTTTCTCCAATACCATAGTACAAAAGCACTGATTTTCTGGCTTGTATCCAATTTAAAGTTCAACACTCACAGGCATGTTTTATTACTGGGAGAACCATATATTCAACTATAGGGATCTTTGTTAATAATCTGATGTTGTTGCCACTTTACATCTTCCGCAGATTTGCCATAACTTTCTTTTAAAAAGAAACCAAGAAAGATTTCAACCATGCTAAAGCCAATACTGAAAACATAAAATAAAACAAAAAAGAAAAGCATAGCCACCAATGGAAGTTAGTTTTTATTACCGAACAGGGACTTTTGTTCTTAATGTATCCAGAAATTCATCAGATTAAAAAAGGTCAACTCACTTCAATAAATATTGAACCCCCCCCCCCCCACACTGCTTGGGGTGAATCAATAAAGTTACATAAAATTCACACCTGACACAATGGTAAAACATTAAACAGCACACAAATTAATAAATACTCAAAGAATATATTTCAAAATTGTGAAGTATATCCTAAACAAAAAATTGCAAAAAGTATATAAAACATTTATAACCTTGCTCTCTTGAGAGTCACTGAACTACTAAAAGACATTTTGTCATTAAAAAATGATCCGCGGTGGTGCAGCAGTAGCATTGTTGCCTCACAACAAGAGGTTCTCCTGTTTGATTCTCGGGTGGAGTGCCTTCTGTGTGGAGTCTGCATGTCCTCCCCGTGGTCGATTGGCCTCCGAAAGACATGCATGAATGGGTGTGCCTTCACTGAAGGTTGGGCGTCGGGCTGGCAACTCGGCACCATAAAAGTCTACTGCCAATCAGCCGGAGTTCCGCTGTGGTGACCCTAACTGGGAAAAGCCAAAAAGACAAACAAACTGTACATTAGATGGAATATAACAATAACTACAAGTACAATTCTTGCACTTCCAAGTAAGCTGACCAATTTACCCTGTCAAAATAAACAATTTTTGTTTTCTTTTATAAATTTTGACAGACTATAGAATGTTTACAAAATGCATTTGTTGAATTCCCCTCCATTAATAGCATACACATGCTGATATATTCTATTTTTGATGTCATTCTCAGTTTTGCCCACATAAAATGCTGAGTTAGATAAACTACCCCTTTTGTATTGCAATTAAACTTAATATTAAGTGATATTATTTTGGGGTACTGTGCGACAAAAATATTCACACCTTCGAAAATAAACCTACATTGAGCATAGTCACCATATTTAAATGGGTCTATAATAGAACATCGAAGTTTTAAAACTTCGAATGTTCTAATATTGACCACTATTCAGCGAATGCTGAAAATAGCGAAGCTGCAGAACACCGAATTTCTTCCTAGGGAAGGAATTTGTTTGGCCGTGTCTGTGGCTTCGCTATTTTCAGCACTGTGGTGGAAAGTTATGGGTTGGGATCAGGTAAGTGTGCGATTGTATGGATGTGAGGGTTAGGGCAGGGTAGGTGAGTTAGGGTTAGGGCGCGGGTGAGGTGAGTGTGCGATAGTGACGGACTTTAGGGTTAGGGTTTGGGTTTAGGTAAGTGGATAGATAGTAGTGTATGTATAGTTTAGTGTAGGGTTAGATGTAGGATTTTAAGTGTATGTGTGTGTATTGCTGTTTGTTTGGTGTGCTTGTGTTGTGTGTATGTGTGTCAGAACAGCAATTTTTTTCCCTGGAAAAAAATTCGCTGTTCTGCATGTTCGATATTGTCAGCGTTTGCTGACTAGGGGTCGATATTAGAACATGTGAAGTTTTAAAACTTTGATGTTCTAATATAGACCCTATTTAAATATAACTTTCCTTGCTATACACTTTTTAACCCTCTCCAAAACAGAACCCATGTCTAAATCTGTTAACGTTAGCTTAAAACAATTTTAATGACAAAAATATTGTTTTAAGAGATTTGTGGCATTTTTGAGTTTAATAAAATAATCAGAGGCGATGTGGACAGTGGCAATAACCCATTTCTACAGCACTGACAGAAATCTGGTCATAAAGGTTGGTTTGACTATCTTAAAATATTTATATAGATAAATGAATGCACATTAGGAATGATTACATGTAACACATGATGATTACTGTTAACAGGTGACTCCCGCCACTTCAAAACAGAGTATGTGTTATGCATCTATACTAATACTGTTGCCACTTTACCCTCAGCATTACACAACTGACAATCTGTTTTTGTGGACACAAGTTGCTATGCATGGCAGAGTAAAATAATTTGATGTGTAGTACCTTAAGAGATAACAGTAAATCATTTATAAAATGCAATTGTTAAAATTGCTGAAACATTGCAGATTAAAAAAACAGCATGTGCTTGGCCAAGACAAGAAGCTCACAGTGGGAAATAGCAATGTTAGTATAAAGACAGCTTTTCACTGATTACAAAGTACAAAATGTGTGATGTGATTCCATCTTTTATATTGTATCTGCAGACAGCTCAGAAACATGACAAAATATGATTATGATTCAAGCGGAAAGAAGACATATTAACATATGCCATTTTATATCATTTATCATTTACATCTGATTATTACTTTATTTGCATAAATGTAATTGTGGTTATTGTGTGTTAGCACAGATTGCCAATATGAATTGTGCCTTTGCTTCCCAATGCCTAAAGAGCACTATTGGCTTTATATGTTTGCATTAAGACTATGCATATCATCCATATTTTCTTTATAATTATTATTTTTATGTTGAGAAAAACAGCCAGCTTTTGCACTTTCTGCTTTTAACTTTATTAGCAGGTTCTTCAACTTTTCCTCACTTTTGGACATTAGAATTGTTTTAGCTGCATGTCCTAGTCTGCTATTATTTCTCTCAATAAACTTTTGATTTCAGCATCTGATTATTTTAACACAGAATTTTAGATGATATTTTCAACATATAAATTAAATAGGTAGGATAACAATATGTAGCCATATTTTCCTTCCCCAGTCTTAAACCTGTCATGCATTCCATATTGACTTCTAACTATTGCTTCTTGTTCTTCATGCAAAATCCGCAGAAATCAAACAAGATGACTCAATATCCCCGCTGTTTTAGAATGATGAATAAAGCTGAAGTAAATCTGGAGCTCCCTCGCTTTCTTCCCTATTCAGTGTGTTTAACAACTTGACGTGTGAATGATGTCTCTTACATTGATTCACTATGAAGATTCATTACTGGAGTTTTTCAACAGTACTTATTGAATTTTTCCCAAAAGGAAGTTAAATGATAAGAGAGATTTTCAAATAAAAAGTGCCCCATTTATTTATCAGGTCAAAATAAATTAGTGTGGTGCAACTTTCTTTTTTTTCCTAAAAAGAACTGTAAGTATTTTGAAATGTATTGTAAAGATTTTCAATTATTCAAGGGCAACTGCTTACAAATGGATGATATTATCCTTAAGCCAATTATACTCTATACATGTAAAAGGAAAGAAACTCAAAACTTGGGTTCACATCAGCAAATGTTCTGCTTGTCAGTAGGAAACATAAGCCTATTATTGCAGAGTCTTGAGGCCATGAGCTAGTAATGATCTTTTCTGTGGAATAAACAGATTGATTCCCTCAGCCTTCCTCTTCCTACTGTGTGACTATGAAAAAGTCACTTAACCAGACAGTGCTCTAGGGAAATTGGAAAACTTGCCTAGGAGCCTCAGTTTGCTGTTCCACAAAATGCCTTAAAGCTACTCATGTATCTATGGAAGGATTCAATAATCCTCATTGCCAAACTTAAGATTGTGATTTTATATATATGACAAATGTGACAACTTGTCCAAAACTGCGATAAACCAAAGTCATAAAAATGTATTCCATGGATTTTAAACTATGACAGAAAGTATAATACATGCATTCTGAATAATATGCTTTATATAGTTAGAAAAAAACATCTTTGTTGAAACAAGATGATTTCCGGGTTTTAAGTAAGGCACTGACAAGTTGCTTCAAAGCAAGACCATAGCAAGGGCTACCTTGCCAGGATTCTTAGAGTTAAAACTGATATGTAGAAAGAAGGTTAATTGCGGCAAAACAAATGACCATTATTTCAAAATGCCAATTTGGGACTAATATTAACTGTACCTCTTCACACGACTGAAAATCCTGCAGTTATTTTTTTCCTGCCGTGTGATCCAAATAAGAAGTTGCTTTCTCTTGAGCTTCTTCTTGTCATTAAAGGATAACATCAATATTTTCTATCAGCTTCCTTCACAGGGTGCATTCTTGAAATGTCTTGAACTGTTAATGGATGTTATTATTCTCTTCTAGTCTGTTATTACACCTAACAACTCTGAAGTCACTTAGTGCTATAGCTTTTCAGGTGCTGATAGGTTGATGATTATAACTGAACTATGTAGGAAAGAGAAGGCAATAAAAGTACTGTTATGCATTTATGTCAACCCATTTTATACTTTCTGATATTCATTCTGAGCTTTGACTGTACCACAAAGCCTAACTGTCTTAGAGAACATGACAAACAGACGCTCTTAAACCTGTAAACCAACACCTAATAATGATCCAGGTTTGTATGTTCATTGGTATTGTTCATGCAGTAGACCAGCCTTAAAGTGATTATTATCTCTTATGCATACAAAAAAATTAATATACCTCCAGAAAAATAATTGAAAGCCTAGGCATTGTTTTTTTCTTTCATTCAGACTTAGAATGCATTAGAATGGAATAGTTTTGTGGCATCTATGTGCATACAGTGTTATTTCTATAATGTATGTATTATTATAAGAATCATATTAATATGTCTTCAAAATGAATTGATTGCTCTTTCTAAACAGGTCTTTAAGAACTACACACACACACACACACATACACACACACACACACACATATATGCATATATATATATATATATATATATATATATATATATATATATATATATATATATATATATATATTCATTAGATGGCTTAACTGAGAACTTAAAAGGGTAAGAGCTATATGTTGATTCAGAATACCTTAATTCTTATACTACTATTTTCAAATATGTCTAATTTCTCAGATTTCTTACTTTGAGCTTAAAAGATGAAGAACTTCATATTTTATACACAGTGGTTTAATTCTGATGCTATAACAATAATTATAGTAAATATTAACTGTAATGTAATGCAGGCCAGTGAAATTCACGCAATTGGATGGCAAGAGTGCTTATGGGCCACACAATTTAACTCTGTAACTGAAAACATGCAGTTCCAAAAATGCATTTCAGTTTGTATTTTTCTGTATCTGAAATTAAACAACATTATTATATTGGCGTGTCCAGCATCATATAAATATTTGTTTATTGTTTCAGCACAAGATGCTTAAAGCAATAGTCATGAAGTATGTTATTTTGTACTGAAACAAAACATTTATTCGACTGTATTTGGTTTTATTTTGTCTGTTGTCACATAATGTAATGTGATTCAGTTAAAAATCTCAGTTGTGTCATTCATTTCCTTATGTGGAGAATGAGCAAGCACCCAGTTACATTATTTATTGCTTTTATTCAACAGGTCTCGACATATATACCTCTGGATCATTCTTGGGGATAATGCATTCATTTTAAAATACCTTAAAGTAATGAAATAGATGACAATGCATTTCTTTTTTAGCTTAGATGTCCACAGACCATGCTTTACCTCATAATAAAATAGATGAACAGACATTAGCTATTTTCTTGTGATATGAAATATTTCTAAATTTGCATAGCTATTACTCTGATTGCTGTAATTCAGTATAGTCATTCTCAGTTCTTTTGTGCTGCAGTACACCCTGCTGATTCTTTTATTTGTCCAGAATTAAAAGTATAAGGTACTTTTTTCTTCATTACAGATAACATTCCTACAAGCAAACATGAACATTTCTAGAGAAAATATTTAAGGATTACTTTTTGAAAGTCCAAAAATAAGCATCTAAGCAATTTAGGACACCCTTTGGAGTATTGCAATAGATAGCATACTGAAACTGTTTTGGTGAAAGCTTTTTTAATGATTGCTAACTGTTCAAGTATAACACGCATGACACTTGTTTATGAAATGTATATATGTTGATAACTGGGTATATATCAAATACTTGAAGAGGCATTGCAGCGAACATCTCTTCATTGACACATACACAACAAATGCACAAAACCACGAATGATGACATCAGCAATTTCTTTCCCTGGTAAAGAAATCTCTTGGCCATCCCTGTAAGTTTGCCTTTTTCCCCACTCTAGTGCAATCTCGGAGATGGTATATTTAGTTAGGGGGGTGGGGAAAAGCCCCCCAGTTTGTCTTGTTTGTAATGATGTGTTTATGTTTTGAGGCAAGTGATTTCTTTCCCAGGGAAAGAAATCTTTGACGTCAGCGTTCATTGTTTTGTGCGTTCACTGTGTATGTGTTGATGAAGAGGCATTCGCTGCAACACCTCTTCGGTGATATGGTACAGACCATGATTATTATATTATATTATATTATATTATATTATATTATATTATATTATATTATATTTGTGTTTGTAAGTATAGGATGCTTAGTAATCCCATTGGCTTCCTGTTCAGTGGGAAAGTCTGTATTAAATGTTTGTGAAAAAGTTTTAAGCACAAAAGATGGATGGATGGTACAGAACAGAATAACTGAAGGGTAAAGTGGTTATTGCAGATAAGATCTCTCTTCTTTCACTTGAGAAATCTTTTAACGGCAGCTCCCTAGCAACTCTTCTCTTCAGGGAAGCATGGGTGAAAATTGGGTGCTGTGTGTTGAGACACATGACTTATGTATGAATGGAAGCAGGATCTCAAACTCAAAAGGAACACCATGCTATATTTCTACATTTCACTAGGAAAGAACTCATGAAAGTTTATAATACACTTGAGCTTTGATTAAGAGACAATTTAGCAGTATTACCACATGTTTCATAGATACTGTCAGACAAGAAAGAATCTGATACTTTATTTTTTGGTTGATTGTGGGCAGAGGGTCTCTTGATGCTTATGTTACTTATTATACAATTGAGCAAAATACTATGAATTTGTTACTTATCAGTGTGCAAAAGAATTCAATGTGAATTCAGACAGGGGACATTGTACTAAGACAAAACAGATTCACTGTGAAGAAAAGCAAATGGAGCATATATAAGCAAGGGAAATTACCTTGTCACAATTAACAAAGCTACAAAGCTCGTTATGGTGCTGAATGTGTTTGTTGAGTGGCTTGTAAGGTGGAAAAGCTAATGCAAATAAAATCAGGGTAAAATGAGTAATGAAATATTTAGGAAGAATGAATTAATCAAGTATGGTACCAGAAAGCCATGTGTGGGAAATATAGTACTAAGCATAATAAAAACAAATAGTTTGCTTTTAAATCAAATACATAGAATTTCTCTCAGATGGATTTTTTTAAATTTTATATATATATATATATATATATATATATATATATATATATATATATATATATATATATATATATATAGGGTCTATATTAGATCATCGAAATGGCATAATTTCAAATGATCTAATATCGAACCCAATATCTTGAATGCTGTAAACAGTGAAGCTGCACAAAACCAAATTCTTTCCTAGGGAAAGAATTTGGTTGGCCGTTGTTGTGGCTTTGCTGTTTTCAGTGATGCTGTGGAAAGTTATGGGTTGGGTTAAGGTATGTGTGTGATTGTGCAGATGTTTGGGTTAGAGCGCAGATTGGGTGAGTTAGCGTTAGGGCGCGGGTCAGGTAAGTGTGTGATTGTGACAGAATTTGGGGTTAGGGGTGGGTTAAGTGAGTTAGGGTTAGGGCGCGGGTGAGGTGAGTGTGTGATAGTGATGGACCTTAGGGTTAGGGTCTGGGTTAAGGTAAGTGGATAGATAGTAGTGTATGTGTAGTGTAGGGTTGGATGTAACTTTTAAATGTATGTGTGTGGATTGCTGATTTTTAGTATGCTCATGGTGTGTGTGTTTCTCAGAAAAGCAAATTTTTTCTCTGGGAAAAAATTTGCTGTTTTGAGATTTTGATATTGTTAGGGTTAGGGTTTTGCAGTTCAACGTTACGGCATTCGATAATGAGCCATTTTGATGATCTGATATAGACTCATATATATATATATATATATATATACATATATATATATATATATATATATATATATATATATATATATATATGTATATGTAAAACAAACCCAAGCAGCTAGGAGCTCACAATTAGATGAAATAAATGAAATAGCAATACTGTCAGCGTTGTAGCCTTGCAAGAATGAAATAAACGAATGTAGTAAAAAAGACTTTATTGCAGAACTTCAAAAGAGAATGTGAGCGCTTTCACGGAAGTCAATCCGCTTCTTCAGACATAGTAAAAGTAAACTCAGTCCTAGCTTTATATATATTCTATAACATCATGTGACTATTACATTGATTCATCAATAATTCAATTAATCAATTAAATCACTGGTAGAGCAATTAAGAAATTCAGAAATTCACTTAGAAATGCAGTCAAAAGATGCACAATGCAACTAGCACACAAAGACATTTATAAAAATATTTATAAAAAGTAAAAATGAAATATATAAAAATATATGTATATAAATATACTAATAATAGTAATACACACAACCTCATGTACTAACGTAACTTCCTATTTTTCAAATGAGGTTTAATAGAGACAGTTTCATTAAGACCCCTGCCCCTGTGTGCTCCCAATCTAATAATCCAACAGAGTTCTGCTTGTTCAATTTGATTAATTATATCTCCTAGTCGTACAGTCTGTGCTTGAGCATGCAAAACTTGAAACAAAAAAGTATGTTCAGATCCTTGTTGCAATGTATGTTTTGCTAGGGCACTATAGTCATGTTCTCTGATGTAACAATATGCATGGTCCCTAATGCGTTCATGAAGTTACCTATTGGTTTTACCTACGTAGAAACAAAAACATGTCACACAATGTGCCACATATGCAACATTCCTGGTATTGCAATCACTGTTATTTGTTAATTCCCAAAGACGTCCACTATTCGGATGTCTAAAGTAGCGAGATTCATCAGTGGAATCACACTGTGCACATCTACCACATTTAGTAATAGCTTCAAATATTCTAGAGGAAGAAGATGGACTACTGATGTTTAAATCCCTATAACATAGAGATTGTTTGAGACTTCTCATGTTACTATACACAAAGGTTGAATAACCACCTACTATATCCCTAACCTTATCATCCACCATGAGTATATTCCAATTACATGCTATGGCTTCCTTAACAATCCCAATATTATCACTATAGGAAAGAACCAGTGATTGTTTCCTAGAACTAGCATTATTCACTGGCTTCTTATATGAACACATTCCTTCCGAAAAATACGGTTTAGCTCTAGTGTTCCTTAGACCACTGACATTATGGTTTCTTAATTGCTCTACCAGTGATTTAATTGATTAATTGAATTATTAATGAATCAATGTAATAGTCACATGATGTTATAGAATATATATAAAGCTAGGACTGAGTTTACTTCTACTATGTCTGAAGAAGCAGATTGACTTCCGTGAAAGCGCTCACATTCTCTTTTGAAGTTCTGCAATAAAGTCTTTTTTACTACGTTCATTTATTTTGTTCTTGCAAGGCTGCAATTCTGACAGAATTGCCATTTCATTTATTTCATCTAATTGTGAGCTCCTAGCTGCTTGGGTTTGTTTTACATAACTCTTTGGGCTTTGGTGTATTTTTTGTGATATATATATATATATATCTATATATATATATATATATATATATATATATATATATATATATATATAAATATATATATATATATATATATATATATATATATATAGGAGCCCATTTGTTCAAACTTTCAAATGTTCGAAACTCAGATGGCCGACACCATTTGAGTAAATGTTTGAAAGGCCGACATATGAGAGTGGAGATCCCGCTACAGTTCGGGACTGGGAGATTCCCCTTTCCTGCACTATAGTGCAATCTCGCAGTGAAAATATTTAAGAAGCAGTGAGTGTGGGGTGCAGGGGGGCTTGCACCCCTACATAATACAGTTTTACTTTGTTTACAGGTAGGTAAGTGGTGCTATTTCAGGATGTCGGTCTTACAGAATGTCGATCATATGGTGTCGGCCATATGAATGTCGGCATTCCGAATGGTCGACATTCTGAAGTATATATATATATATATATATATATATATATATATATATATATATATATATACATATATATATATATATATATATATATATATAGATATACATATATATATATATATATATATATATATATATATATATATATGGTTCCACTTCATATCATCAAATTATCATTTCATCGAATTTCAAATCATCGAGACCAAATCATCGAAAACTCATAACATTGAATCTCAAATCATTGAAAACTATAAAGCAGCTAGAAATAACATCCCACGGAGTTTTTACTACGTTTATGCAGGGGGGAAGCCCTCCTGCACCCCCCCATGTTGGGGGCTCTGCCTCCACACCCCTGTACATTAAATATACCAACTCCACGGTCACACTACAGTGGGGGAAAAAGGTAATTTTCTACCCCAATGTAGTGCGACCTTGGAGTTGGCATATTTAATGTACGGGGGTGTGGGGGTGCAGGGGGACTTGCTCCCCTGCTTAAATGTAGTAAACATTGTCTGGGATGTTATTTCTAGCTACTTTATAGTTTTCAGTGATTTGAGATTCGGTGTTATGAGTTTTCGACGATTTGAGTTTTCGACATTTGGTCTCGATGATTTGAAATTTGAAGAAATGATAATTCGATGATATGAAGTGGAACCATATATATATATATATATATATATATAATATATATATATATATATATATATATATATATATATATATATATATATATATTTATATATAATAAATATATATATATATATATATATATATATATATATATATATACATAATGAAGAAAAACAAATTTACTCTCTAAAAGTCTGCATATGTTATTGAAGAGTCAAGAAAATAAGTTATTTGGGGGGGTATGAATTTTGGTGACAGAATGCTGTATAAATTACGTCCAAGGTAAAAGTACAGACAGGTTATTGTAGCCAGAATGTTAATAGTAAATCTTGGAGGAAGATCACAAAAAGTATAATGCTTATGCTGGGCAAGGTACCAGATTGTATCAGAGCAACCTTATCAGTCAATATAGTAATGGATTAATTATTCTGTGCAACATGTGAAAGAGAAAGGTCAGAAAGTAATTATGTATTTTAATCGCAGTAAGAAATACAGGCTTCTTTTGCAGCTAGTTGATATTGAGAATTTATGTCATCTGCTGAGCCATTTGACTTGGAAGAAGTTTGGCATAGCTGGAAGACATCACTATAAGAATTCAGATTTAAAGTGTGTGACAAAAATATACAGTCAAATAATTTACTTAAAGGGTGCAATTATTTACTAGCGTGAGCTGTCTTCCAGAAATTTACATATTGTGACAGATGATGGAACCCACAATCGATCCTGACATGCATGTTAAAGGTCTCAGCTAGAATTTGTAAAGAACTAGACCATATGGAATAAATACAATCTCCCGGATTTACTATTCTTCCATGCAGGCCTAGCTTAGTCCTGCACTGAAGCGGCCATTTAGGAGCAGGATGGCAGCGTGCCATGCATATTAATAAAGGCAGGCTGCCTGAGCTACTAATCTTACACAGAGCATGTAAAAGTGCAGGGGGGGTATCTGAGAGCAGAGCTCTCAGAATTTACACGTCCCTGCAATGAAGAATAGAAGAAAGGCCAAAGAAATGAGCGAGACTGCTCATAGGTGTCCGTATATCCCCAGCAACATTCCCCCACATGTACAACAGCAATAGTACATACAAATAAAATGAGCAAACACTATTTTTTTTATTATGAATCCGATTAAAGCTAACCGTAGGTGCGCAGGTGTGCCCATCACTTAGCTACGGTTAATGCAGCTTAAATGGCTGACGAGGATAACAAGGAAGATATATGCAAATGAAACAGTATAGCAATAGTGTAGTGGGCAGAGCATTTGCCTTACGAGCAGGCATTCCCGGTTCGAGTCCCACTACAGCATATTACATTTTCCATTTGAAATCACTTTATGAACATTGTTTGGTTGTATAACCTACTAAATAACATATATTTGTGAACTGGAGTACTGCATTAAATGCACATGTGAGGTGTCAGTGTCATAATGTTGCAAAGTTCCCAGATAGGCACATGTGCCCGATACAGTAGATGATGTACACAGGAATCATGGATACAAATGGAAGGTAAAATGTGTAATGAATGACAACTCCATACAGCTTTCAAATCCCCCACCTTCCCAAGAACCATTAGATATTACTGTCTAAATCAGTGCAACTTTAAGTGGGAGTAAGCCCTAGTAAGCAAGTGTAACCACCAATAAGTAGTAGTAAGCATATTTAAACACTAGTAAATGATTTAAAGCCCATTTGCACTGAGGTGAGCAATGCACACACAGGTTAAGCAATTTAGAAGCTAACCCTCTTTAAGCATATTTAACGGGAGGTTAGCATTGCTTACCCTCGCACTAACCCGCTCAAATCCTCTTACAACTGCTCAAAAGTGCCTTAATCACTCTGTATCCAATGGCCCTTGTTGTGCCCATCAACAAAAAAACAGTCTTGCAGGTTTTGAACCCAGGGCCCTATACACTATAGCTACAATAGTTAACCACCAAGTCCTAACAGCAGTACAGAAGAATGAGGTATCACCAAACAAGTCCTCACTATAGTAAAATCAAACAGAACCTGTGAAAGGAATCAGTATACATTCATATGTTCCATAACCCACTACATAACATAAATATGTGAACTGGAGTATAGCATTAAGCCCATATGTGAGGTGTAAGTGTAATAGTGTTGAAGTTCCCAATAAAACACAAGAACCCCATACAGTGTATGTACACATGAATCATGGATACCAGGCATGTATATAAGATGTAATGAATAATAAATCAATGCCAAAAAGAAAATATAATGCAAAGTCTAATGTAAGCAATGCTAAGCATTGTACATGCCAGCTTAGGAGGTGTAAGCAATGTGTAGACCAGTTAACTCATTGTGCCCAGTGTTATACCCCTTTAAATAATCCAACCTTAGGTAAGCAGGTATGCCCATAGCCTAGTCTTTTCAAAATTGGCCAATCATGGAAAAGTGCAGGAACACAGCCCTACTTAAACCCAACAGGCGGGAATACATCTCATAACTGGTTGTAGCTTCCTCTTGCAGGCACAATGGCTGTAAGGGGAGAAGGTGTGCTCTTCCGGGTGCAGCGCTGGTGCATCCAGGAGTCCAGAGTCATGGCAGGACTCCTTATCAATGAACATGTGCAGAGATTGCTGCAGGGCCAGTACCAGGGTTCTCAATATAAGTTAGAAGCGTGGGACCATCTCGCCCGTGGCCTCATCAGTGCCACTGGCATACCCTGAACTGGTGAGCAGGTCAGGCATCACTATGCTAACCTGAATCGGTATAAGGGGGACCTCTTGGAGCAGTGGATCCAAGAGGCAAGAATGGCAAGGGCTGTCCCAGCTGTGTGTAAGTATCACTCCACTATGTGTGTAATAATTGCCAGCTCATGTATATCATGGACAGGTATGGCTAAATATTCCTCTTATGTCCTCCGCAGCTGTAAGGGAGTGGGCCGCAAACCAGGAGGCCCATGGAAGTCACCTGGAGAGGTTGTGATGCGAGGCAGGTCAGTAATAATCTTGCATGTACTGTCATAGGAAATAAATCTAAAAGTATTAGTAAATTAATTGCCTGTATAAAACCTGTATTGTGTAAGGCAAGTACTGCATAAACCAGAGAATATGTCAGGAAGAGTCTCATATAGTTTGTATGTAAATAAAAGCATAATATTCTGACAATAAAGGTCTATCTGCTGGACTGCATGTGTATACTCTGGTATCATATGGTAATGCAGATGTGCAATCATGTAATAGTACTGTTGTATTAAGCACTGTTACCCACACTGTGAACTGTAAATATAATGTGTAGGAATGCCTGTATATGACTGGTGTAATCCCCAGAGGCCATTTAGTACAACTGAGAGACACATAGACAGAAAACAGGGAAAAGGCAGACAACAAAACCAAAATAGCACATGCAACTGAGATGTGAGCTGTTGTATTTTTAGCACACACAGCCATGGTTTGAATCCTGGCAGTGGTAGTAGTCTGCATACAGAATCATACCCCACAACTGTACAGAATGTCCAGTAAAGTGGCCCATATCTGTTGCCTGTTAACCTGTCCACTTGGCAAATCAGTGGGATGATCCCAGACATATAGGCAGCAAACAGGAAATAAAACTGATTGACACACATCTATGAGAACAAAGCTGGCACACTAGCAACTCCACAAAACCTTATGAGAGTAAGAAGCCACATATGTCCCATGTACACCCCCATGTTGTCAAGCTGTACAAGAGTGTGTACAGTAACAGAGTGAGATGTATGTGCATAATAGTAATGTGGAATCTGGTACTGTGTGTGGCAACATTCAGGTAGTGCTAATAAACATTTATCCCATAGTTCTGTCAGACATTAACACTGTGCCCAGAAATACAAGAATGATACCCTGTACTTGTACTGTTTACTTTGGTATTGTATGGCATTGTGACTGATGCAGTTGCTCTGAATAATAAGGTATTACTCATCGCTGTCACCCACACTGTCCTACAAAATATAACTGTCTAGGAAAACCTGTATAAGAGTGTTGTAATACAAGGTCAGAATGCAAAACCACAGGAGAATTATAAGACAGGAGGCATATAGGAGATATACTGCATTATCTATATAGCACACACAACTCTGATGGACAGTGTGTGAGTTGTAGCAGACCCAGCCATGGTCTGAATCCTGGGAGTGGAAGTAGGCTGCATACAGAATCATACCCCATAACTGTACATATAAGACCATAATGTCCAGTATATGGGTCCATATATGTTACCTGTCACCCTGTCCCGCTGGGAAGTCTGTGGAATGATCCCAGATGTTTAGGCAGCAAACAGGGAATACAACTGATTGTCACACATCTATGAGAACAAACCTGTCACTCTAGCAGCTCCCGAAACTGTTATGAGAGTAATAAGCCAAGTATGTCCTATCTACACTCCCATGTTGTCACACTGTGACCAGAGTGTGTACAGTAACAGAGTGAGATGTATGTGCATAATACTAATGTGTAATCTGGAACTTTGTGTGGCAACATTCAGGTAGTGCTAACAAACATTGTTCCCACAGGTGTGTCGGATATGAACACTGTGCCAAGAAATAAAAACCTTGATACCTGTGCCGATACTGTTTACTCTGGTATTGTATGGAATAGTGAGTGTTGCAGTTGCTCTGAATAATAAAGTATCACTGATCACTGTCACCCACATGGTGATACATAATATAACTGTGTAGGAAAGCATGTATATGTGTGTGGTAAGTCACTACAGGTTGAAGACAGCAATAGTCTAGATATGTCCCAGTACACCTGCATGTGGGCAAGACATGGCCAGAGTCTGTGCAGGAAGAGATGGACAGCTATGTGCACAACATCACCAGGAATCTTGGAGTATGTGTAGAAACAGTTAGTCCTAATAAACATTTCCACCACAGGTATATCAGGTAAGAGGTGTATACTGCAGGCAAAACCAGTTTGTGTATAATGATGACGACAGCCATATCACTGTCCAAACTAAGGCTATAGGGTAGTGTAGTAATATTTGTAAGGTACAAATAACAGCACAAACTAGGAAAGTAATGTGGACTAAAGGAACATACTAGCTGTTTATTGACATCTACCCCCCCAAATATATCCAACAATAAACTACATACCCACCTCAACTGGTGTGTAATGACTCCACTATTCTAATTATGTCCTATTGGTTGATAAATATTTAAATTTGTTTCCATGCATGTGCTATATTGAATTATTCCAACATTGATGGCATGGTGCCATCAATGTACCTGCATGTTGTTGTTATTACCACTGTGGTCCCATATATGCATGTGTTCTGTTTGCTATGCAACTGTTCCATATCAGGTGTCTGGGTTAATGGGAATATATGTGCATGCTGTTATACCTAGCCCTGGAATGTGTTGATTATTACTAACCCACATATGATAATAAAATTAAGTACTATAGCACATTTGGGAAGGCCAGTCCCAAAGGACCCACCAATCCCACCTCAGCTGGACATGGCACTGGGCACCAGCATGTCTGGGGCCCAACCCAGGACCTCCTCATCCATTTGCCCTGCACCATCTTTGAGAGGAACTACCTCAGGTAATGGGGCTCACCCCCCTTGGGAGTGGGCGCAGACAGGAACCTGTCACCTGTCACCAGCTCCAGGTCATGGTGCATAGCAAGCTCAACCAGCAGTTTGGTGATCTGCTATGCCAGCTTGAGAGCCGTGTGTCACGGCTAGTGTGTCAGCCTGGGTCTGCGACTCAGCCCCCAGCACAGCCACCTTTGGTGTTTTGAAGGTGCAGTGGTGACTATCCATGGGTGGGGACCTCATTCCCACTGTTTCCACTAGTGGGCTCATGGGCTTCCGATTTCCCAACACCTCTCCCCATCAAGGTGTCTACCCACCACATGTGTCATATACCGCCACTGTAGGCATCTTGTTTGTCTTGTCGGTTAACCTACCCAACCTACCTCCCAAATATACCTACTATCCCTCCCCAACATCCCACTATCACATAAAAAAAGGGCAATCTGTTCCCAAAAAAAAAAAAATCTCGCCCCATATATAGCGGTCAATTTTGCACACGTGTCCACTGGACACATGTAGTCTGGTCTAATTCGCATCACAACTTATTATTGTTGTCCTCACCCCTCTCCCAGGGGTTTGAGTGTCCAAATCTACCTCCAAATTCAGTGTATATGCACAGCTGTTACTGTAGAAGAAATGGTCAGCTATGGACCTTCCCTACACCCTTCCTGCACATCCCTAGCTATTTTCTATACTGTTGTTCCTTCTTTGTGCCCCTTTTTCACCACTTTCCTATCAACCTTTTTTTCTTTTCTTTTAAAGAAATGAGCACAGGGGTAAGTGATAGTAAGCACTTTTAAGCAGTAGTAAGTGGGTTTGAGCCTGTTTGCCTATTTGTAGGTGTACATGTGTCAGCATAAGGATGCCCTGTGCATATGTTGATACCTGTGCCACATCCCTGTCATCCAAACCATCAATGCAGGGACAGGCTAATATGGTTCTGATGCACATGGTGACTGTACTATAGTGTACCACGGT
>NC_056729.1:839877036-839974536 GCF_019279795.1 Protopterus annectens | reverse complement strand
AGCAGCTCCCCTTTAAAAAAAGATATAATTACACTTTGAAATTTTTAACTAAATAGCAGCCAAAATATTCAACAATTTGGTATCTGCTACTCGTACCTGCCGTCAATGCTGGTAAACCTATAATGCTCCAAATATTAAATTTTAAAGCCACCATAGTTGCATATAAGTACAAATGATCAAAAGTATCAACAACCACAAGAAAATATAATATATATAAATAAGTATAAAAGTGGGAAGAAAATTCCCACAAGGGTTAATATAAACATTGATATAAACAGTGTGTGGTAAACAGAAAAATAAAAAAAAATGATAAAACGCAAACGTATGTATTCCCGGGTGGCTAGCCACTCCAGGGGGCTTCACCTCACTAGGCTTCTCAATTTGAGGAAGCAACTGATGGAAAGCATACTGTTGAGTCCAGGTAAATGGTAAGCTTCCAACTTAAGTTGCCACATCAACTCCTTGCACTCTAGTCTTAAAGAATCGGGTCCCCCTATATGATCTTGGTGTAGCTGGTCGATCACTGAAAACAAGAATTCATGCCCTGGATTATCTAATATGTGTTTGGCCAAAGCATTGTCGACCTTTTCCTTCCTGATGGCATATAAGTGCTCGTATACCCGTTCCTGTAGTTTCCTATCAGTCTTGCCGATATAGAAGCCTGGGCAAACCAAACACTGAGCTAAATATACTACCCGATTACTGGCACAAATGAATCTTCCTTGTATGAGATACTTCTTGTCCCTTATGGAAAAAGCTAAACTTGCTTTAATATATCTGCAGTATCTGCACATGTTACATTTAAACATCCCAGATCTGGGGGAGGCACCAGCAACTTTGGACTCCAGAATGTTTTTGATGTTGAGGCCCCACCTAAAAGTGACCTTGGGGGGATATTAGTCCAAATGTTCCTGTTAACTCAATGGTTAATAAGCGCCAATTTTTCTTTATAATGGACACAATGTCCATTGCATCCAAGTTGAATGAAATTACAAAAATACAATTGAAAGTATCAGACTCACTGGCAAGGCGAGGTAAACCTGGAGGCCCATCCTCCATGTTCCCCAAAATGGGGCAGAAGTGGCCATTGGCCCTCTTATCCTGCACTTCCACACTCAATTCTGCAACAAGATAAACTTACATTCCTCGTGAAATTTCTTATCTTCTGATGTCATGCAGGCTGCTCGAACAAATTGGCCTTTCACGATAGCCCTCCTTTGGTGTAATGGGTGTTCACTGTCAAAGTGTAGATAAGAATTCGAGAAGGTCCACTTCTGATGTATGCTGGCCATGAAGCGATTTAAGCTCCTATCTTTCTCTAGTTCCACGTCCAAATAGGTAATCTTGTCAGTGGCAAACTCAGATGTGAATTTCGAAAATTCTGTAGAGCCGTTAAAAAATGACACCAAGTTATTAACAGCATCTAGAGTACCATTAAGGATGACAAAAATGTCATCCAAGAACCTAGTATATAACACTACCTTCTCTTGGACCAAAGGGTTAGATAAAACAAACACCCTCTCCCAGTGGGCCATAACTAAATTGGCCACACTGGCTCCACAGGGCAATCCCATAGGGACCCCAATCAATTGGTGGAACCACCAGTTATTAACTGTAAAAAAGTTGCTGGTAAGAATAACCTCCAATAGCTCGCTGACCATCATAACTTCTTCTGCAGGAGCATGATGAAAAACCATTTCCAATTGGATCCACTCAACCGCCTCCAAATGGGGGATAGATGAATACAGGTTGACAATGTCAATGGTCAAAAGAAGACAATCAGCATTAAATGGAACAGAACCCACTTTTTCCAAGAATGCCCAAGATTCTCTCGAGATATATTGAACTCTGTCCACATTCTTCTTGAGAATCTCGTCAACCACCTTGGCCACTGCATACATAATGCTTCCTCTGGCACTAACCAGTTGCCGCATAGGTGGATCATGGATGTTCTTGTGTATCTTGGGATTCCCAAACAAAACTGGAATTTTAGGTGATGCCACAGAAATGAAATTGTATACATCCACATCTATAACGCCATTAATAAACATCTCCTCAAAAAATGACCAGATGCGGCACAAGCTGATATTCAATCCATTCTTGGAAACCTCCTGGTAAATATCAGAAGATAAAACAGCCAACATCCTGTCATTATAGTCATTCATGTCCATAGCCACCAATCCCCCTCCCTTATCAGGTTGCATAAGTCTAACTGATGCAAACCTAAGTCTCTGTAACAAGGCCCTCTCCTCCTTAGTGGTATTAAAATGAGCTTGGCGCCTTGAATTGAGGAGGTGGTGGATGTCGAGATCACACAATTGTTCTAAAATTCCAACAGCTGGGAGTAATGGCGGATTAAAAGTACTTGGTATGTGGTAAGGGTTTTTGCGTTTTTGGGAATCACCCAACAACAGTGACAGGTTCAACTTTCTCACAAAAAGTTTCAGGTCCAATATAGTCCTCCCAACACCAGCTCTACAGGGAGTACAAAAGTTAGACCTTTAGCCAAAACATCCACCAAAGGTTGGGAAAAGGCAAACTGTGAAAAATTATAAATCTTGAAGTCTTTATCCGTGTTGTAAAGAATTTCCAATGGTTGCGTTGGGGGTACTGAAGAAATAGCTAAACCATGATCTCTCAGTTCTTCCTGGTTTTGTATTTGTTCCTCATCATCCGACCCGACTGTGGCTGGGGGGAGGAGGGTCGGACTTGAAAATTTTCATCATAGCTGTCAAGAGTCAGCTCTTCCTGGCTCACACCCAGCCCAATACTCATAACACCTTCCGTTGAAATTCTCTGGTTTGTTCGCCTAAATAGGGATCCATTCTCCAGTTCATGGGGGTGCATGGATTGACCATTAGTCACTGGGCTGGGTAGCAACCCAATGGTGGTTCTGCTATTCCCTAGAAAATTCCCTTGAGATTTAGGGGGATTGGGGTAAGCTACCCCCTCTTTGTAGGCTTTTATGTCCCTCTGGAGTTTCTTTACTTTAGTTATAGTGGTCTTGGCAATGCGTTGGTCAATACTGGTAAAAACTCTTTCATATTTCATAACGGTATCTAGAAAAATGGGTGTCTGATTTGATTTCCTCATCTAAGTTCTAAAGTTCCATGGTTAATTGGTTAATAGTAGTGATGTATATATAGTGAGACAAATGTGTAGTGCTGTTTGTTTTCTGAGGAAGTTGGTGCAGAGCGCAGACGAAAAGCTTGTTTTTAAGCTTAATAAATTTTTAATTCGGTTTTTCGTTTATGGGCGTTCTTGTTTCACAACATAATCTGTGGATTACAAAGAATCTTTGCATACATCCATTTGAATCCAGGAGTCTAAAGGTGCTGGACCTGCAAGGGTGTTTTTTTCATCAGTAAGTACACTAAGCTGCTAGGCATGTAACAAAGCACTGTGCAGGCTACACGCAGACTGGCTCATTACTGGCCTACATTTCCTATGGGTGGATGCACATGTACCTGCATATATAGCAGGCTCTACAGGCATGTCACAGCACAGAGTAACATACACCTGTGTGAAAGTGCATAACCACAACCAATGTGGACACAGCCACAACCAGATATGGTAAGCTAGCATAATATTACAGTATATGGACTATCTGTTCAATACCATCCTCATACGTGCCACTCACACACTAACCCTACATATAGTGGGCCACTACACAGTGTGGTCTGATGCCTGTCTGTGGTATGGGACATGTGTGTCTATGCTCCTACAAACATGTAAGCCGATAGGGTAACATACAGTGGAGCAGCATGTAACATCAGATAAAACAGGACCAAGAACAATAAAATCTAATACAGTCGGTACACAGGCCAAGGTACATATTAACAATACACACACTGTTAACAATCACCATAAGTACACAGACCTCAGTACTGTACACACAACCACAGAATGTCCATGTTATGTCATCAAATATAACCCCTACTATACATAACATATGTAACAGTCGGATATCTCACTGGCTTATCAGATATTATGTCACTGATTATGGTGTGCAGCACATATGCACCTCTTACTGCATGACATATGTACAAAAATTGACAGAGTTGTGGTTAGAGGCAGATACACATGATGAATATTGACATGTTGCTGTGATAACCTCATACATATACTGTTGTAACAGGGTTTGGTGCAACATATGTCCTATGAGGGATATGAAGTCATTAACTGTCATGGCTATCACCATCCACAGACTGCAATCCTCAAACTACCTTCTGCAGTTCAAAGATAGGTGCTCTGTGGATAACAAATGAAACAAAAGGCACCACACACTACCCAGTCTGCAGATGACCCTACAGATGGAGGTTTCCTCATAAACATAGCACTGACATGGCAGGTATTAAAACATGTAGTACAGCCATATCCACACACACCCTGTTAAACCAACATTACTCCAAATGCAGTATAACAGCATTTATAGTCTGTAGTCAGGTCAGACACATCCTCCGCCTGTGTGTTGTCCTATTTCCACAGCGTATGCTGTTAGAGGTAAATCCCCAATCCATCTGCAATGCTGTTTGACAAACAACAGATCGAGTTCCTGCTCACAGTGAATAAAAAGGCCCAACACCAACATAATGTTCATAGATAATGGAGTGTGTTTCCATGCAATTGGCTAGGGCAATGTTACCACAGCTATTCCACATGCAATCAGCTAGAGGAGGGCTGCAATTTGCGCAGAGGCCATCAGCTGATCATGAGCATCACTTAGAATACACATGCTGCTACCTAAGCAAAGCAGGTATAAGTCTTCACATCCACCAGAGGGGGAGTGAGAGAAGCAGACAAAGGCAAAGAAAAGTCAGGGCGAGGTGGGAGAGTAAAACTTAAGCATGTTTGTGTCACACACCTACCAGTGCAGGGTACCAAACCCCTGACGACTATTTAGTGCTATCATATATCTATGCAGTTATTGGATGTGCCACATAGGTTACATGTTGAAGATACCTCAAAATGTATATGTGATGGTGAGTGACATCTGCAACAGGGATATGGTAGCTTTACTGTAGGTGTAGTACACGTGCCTGTCCACATGAACAGGTGATAGCGTTAACACAGCCACACTCTCATAGGGACACACACACATTGACACACTTGGCATGGCCAGGAATACAACTCATCACTAGTGAGAATGTCACAACACAGTGCTGTGCAGGCATCATATGCACATCAGGGGTCATATCAAGGTTATATGGGCAAAGGGTATGTGGAGGTGTCTGACATCAGACAGAATGCTTCAGTTTGCCAATGGGGGTTGCAGTGAGTGCGAATGTGGTCATACACATCATACAGCAAACGCACAAACACAGGGTGCCGTTACTGACATGCATGGGTGCATTGTTTTGCGGGTATGTAGTGGTCGACTGTGCCAGATGGCTATACAAGGCTAGGTGATGGGTATTACTTGACATCAGGCCACATGACAATGGTCTACATAATGGCTCAGGGGTGTAGTGTCTGGATTTGCTCACGCAGGTGGTTATTATATTCACCATCCAGTCACATGGGTGACTATTGCATGTGGCCAATGCTGTGCATTGTTTGCCATGTATGTGTTCCTTAGTCCATGACATGGACAGTGTCTGGGATGTGCACACCTCCCACATGCATGTACAGTGACATGTGGAACTGTACCTGGGGTTTCTGGTCCATGTTGTGTACACAGGTTGTTATCATCAGATGTGCCAGTCCTGACCTCATGTGGCAGGAACTGTTAATAGACAGCAGGTTGACCCTGCACCTACATTAATAGCATGATACCGGTATTCCCTGGTGTCTGTGGCATCTGTCCATACAGGGCATGTTTTTCAGGCATGGTATGTCCTTTGTGGGTCACATTTGATGACACCACAGGTGTTGCAGGTGTCCAGTGGGATACATGTGGAAGGTGCACTGTCGGCATGCACGTGCCTATTGGACTGATGGAAAGGGTGCCATGCCCTCTGTAGCCCACTGCAATCACTCCATGGTTACTATCAGTGGGCAATATACAGGGCACTACCAACATAGCGGCTGTTGTCTAGGCAAGTGTGTGTGTGTGTGTGTGTGTGTGTGTGTGTGTGTGTGTGTGTGTGTGTGTGTGTGTGTGTGTGTGTGTGTGTGTGAGAGTTTGTGTGTGCCATGGAGATTACTGGGCTACAGCTTTCCAAAAGATGTATTTCACAGTGAATGACATCAGCAACCTAGCCAAAGTAGGGCATTTGAATTGTAGTGAGTGTGACTAGCCTAAAAATCATTGCTCTCTACACAGACTGAGACACATACACACACTTGCCATGTCTGGGATTAGAACTCATACCTAACTAGTTTATCACACTACAGCAGTACGCAGTTATAGGATGTGCCACAGTGATTACTAAGCTACACCTTTCCCAAGGATGTATTTCAAAGTGGATGACCTCAGCATTTTTGTCATAGTAGGGCTATGGGGAGGGCAGTGTGTGTGCATGGGCCATAAGCCATTCATCTAGAGGTTGACACACCACATGCGGGCACACGCAGGGTTATATTCCACAGGTACATGTATACAGCTGCTAGATGACTACTTCCTTGTACAGTCATGTTGTGCAGCTAGCACTTGCACCACATAGTCTGTAATACTGATGGATACCAGTGGCTAATGTCTACAGTGAGTGACATTTACACCTAATGTGGTTGTAGCCATTTGGCTGTTGCTGGGTTCCACAGGCCTCATAATGGATGGCTCCTTGTCACAGTTACACTCTTCTGCACATCTATGTATGTCTACTTTCAGCTTATTATAGTGTGTTGTCCTTGGATATGTTTCTGTATTCCTATCCACTTTGTATGCAAAGCATGACTGGTGCATACTGAGGAATGTATGCACTAACATCTGCAAATGCCAGATATCTATGGTCCACTGTTGTTTGCAGACATGAGCTTCATTTGTTTAAGTGTGTGAGCATGCCAGTATGACCTTTCAGTATGTTGTTGTCTGAGATTGCCTTCATTCCTCTAAGGGTGCAAGCATGCCAAGTATGGCCTTCTGTATTGAATGGATCTATTCCAGGTAGTTTGTACTCCAGTGCAGACCTTTATGTTGTACACCTACAGGTAGCAAACTGTTTCTGCAGGGTATCCCTCGATCATTTGGCAATGTGGTGACAAACTGTGCAGGGAAAGGTGTGTACTGTGGATCATTGTGTCTGTGCTGCTTCAGCTGCATGGTACTGCAGTTAGCAGAGATATTCAGACATGTACTGTTATACACTGTGATGTTTTCTGTCCTCATGTACTGTCAGGTGGACATTCTTGCTCACAGTGATGTCTTGGGGGACAAGGGTGACTGCAGCTGTGTCCAGTATTGTGGGCAGTCACCTACATATTCATGGTAGGTTATGCCATTCTTGAGGGGGAGCTGCAGACACTTGCTGCTGGATCTGTGTATCCAGTTCAGCACCTTGGTACAGTACTGGCAGAGGATCCCATACTTGCACACCCATCTACATGACAGTATGGCCTTATCTTGCTGTGGCAATGCCACACAGCTGTACAGATTCACACTAGTTACCCAGAGGCAGGGGCCATGGTTCAGGACTTTATCTCTATTGTGGTGTATGGGCAGGTGTGTAGCCACCCATTTATGTGTTTGCAGCCAGGGATAGTGTCTGCACACAGCTTGGTGTCGGATCTTGCACATTCCATGCTCCCATCCTCCTCTGTTATTCTAACCTCTTCCATACATTATGCATACATTCTCTGATACTTTACCTAAGGGTATCACCCCATCATAGGTGTGTGTTAGTGTTGGTCCACAGTTCATGCAGTGGAACATGGTGGACATGCTACTGTGGTTTGTCCACACGGTCTTGCATATGGCTTATATGGAGTGTGTTACTTTGTTATTTGGGTGTCCATGACATAACATACATTGGCAGTACATGTGAGACACAGGCCTTTGGCAGATGCCTGTGGGGCATTAGGTGTTGGTGCAGGCCAGATGTGGCAGGCCGTTGCATTCTGTCAGTCCTAAAGTCTCAGACCACCATACAGTATATTCTCCTGGGGTGACAGGGTAGGTGTGATAGGTGCTCATGCAAATACCTTTGATCAGGTGGTGTGGATGCTGGCAGGGTGCTACCTACAACTAGGGACACACATACATGGGACACCTGCACTGCATTCTGCATTCTTCTGCTATTGCCATATACAGGTGGGGTCATATTGTACCCATTCCTCACAGCAGGGATATGACCAGAGAGGTAACTGTGGGTGGTGTTTGCATGAGCTGGATGCATGGGTGCTATGGCCACTACTTGCATCTGACACACAGATATGTATGGGGCAATCCAGTTATGCTGGTATATGCAGACATATCAGCTTTCCCAATACATCAGTCCTACCTCCTTTGTGTTCTGCAAGTTTTCGGGCAGACATTACCGGTATCCCCTACTACAGGACCAGTTAATCGGATGCAGACCTGTATGTACAATTCCAAGAGTTTCTCCATTTCACAGTGACACAATATTTACTGTGTGTCTGGGGTACTTCTCCCTGTGTACTGCTTGTATATCTAGCCCAACAGCCATGCCATGTCAGTCTTTCAGATGGTGACACATATTATCACCATACATTTACAATGGCTTATTGCTAGCATGTGTTATGCTGGTGGGAATTGTCTTTGGCACTGCAGTTGTGAGGGCTTGTCCCTGTCATCAGCAGTAGTGGGCAATGGCCACCAGGTCTTACCTCAACATGCATACATACTGACAACTCTCATACAATAGGAAACACACACCAACTTAGCACACACACAGACCTGCATATTGTGCAAATACTAAAACCTATCCTGCTACCTAGGCCACCTCTGGCCATCTATGCTCCACTGGTATTAAACCTATTCATACATGTTACTACATTTCTACACACGATTGGGGGGGCACACCTGACTGTTGCTACATTTCTACGCTAGATTGGGGAAAGGGATACAACTGACTGTTTCTACATATCTACATAGGCTAGGGGGCACACCTGGCACTTGTACACATTTGCTATGACTGTACTGGTATGTCAGGTACTCCATTTAATTCTGTATTCTAACCTATCATGCTGACTAGAGCCATATCAGTGTACTACAGGTCTTAGCTTTGGTTGACCTACATATTAGTGTCTGACTTCCTACCCTTCAGAACTAACATCCTACTGCCTGATCTGCTGTAGTCTGTCTTTGTAGGCCTGGAAGGGGGGGTTACCCATAGGCATCATTCAGAGGCCATGGCACAGCCTCTGTTTGTGTTTGTCTACACCTGTTCTCCTGGCTGAGGCTGTTGTTGAGTATGTGAACCACCCTGAATGGCATGTGTGAGTCATATGGACACACATGTCACCCAGCACATTTCCTGCAGTGGGTTTTGTTGCCCTGCATAGTACTGGTTACTATGGTGACTCCAGTAATTGTTACAGATCTCATGGTGCCACTATGGGTGTCTACAATCTGCTGGCATGCCATTCAGCCACCCGATTACCTTGCATGCTCACATCCCTACCATAGATACAGGTAACGACATATTCTACTCCATTCGGCAATTGTTAGGTTGATTGACTTACCTTGTGGGTGTGCCAGTATTGAGGATGGTGCTGGATGGCTGCCTATGTTGTATGCACATAGTACACTTACTATACATGGTTGAGCACAGGTAGTGTCATGTTTAGCATCCCTTTTACTGTATTTGCGAGTCAGAGGGAAGTGTCATTCCCTGGGTCCCTAGATTACATTGCCAAGGCCTGCACAGGCACAGAGTGACTCGGAGGAGGAACAACCTGAGCCTGCCCCAGTAGGCATATGGAGGCATGCTCAGTATGGTCTGGCCTTGGCAAAGAGGCAACATATAGCACATGCAATGACACAGTAGGGACCCAGGGAATGACACCTCTCTCTGACTCGCACATACAGTAAAAGGGATGCCAAACATGACACTACCTGTGCTCAACCATGTATAGGGAGTGTATCATGTGCATCTGACATAGGCAGCCCTCCAGCACCATCCTCAGTCATGACACACCGACAGGGTAAATCAATCAACCTACCAATTGCCAAATGGAGTAGAATGAGTTGTTACCTGTATCTATGGTATGGATGTGAGCATGCAAGGAAATTGGGTGGCTGAATTTTATGGCAGCAGATAGTAGACACTCATAGTGGCACTATGACATCTGTAACACATACTGGAGTCACCATAGTAGCCAGTACTACACAAGGTGACAAAACCCACCACAGGAAATGTGCTGGGTGACATGTGTGTCCATATGACTCACACATGCCAGTCAGGGAGGTTCACATACCCAACAACAGTCTCAGCCAGCAGAACAGGTGTAGACAATCCCAAGCAGAGCCTGTGCTATGGCCTCTGAATGATGCCTGTGGGTAACCTTCCCCCAGGCCTACACAGATAGACTACAGCAGGTCAGGCAGTGGGATGTTAGTTTTGAAGGGTAGGAAGTCAGACACTAATATGTAGGGCAATCAAAGCTAAGAACTGTAGTACACTGATATGCCTCTAGTAAGTATGAGAGATTAGAATACAGAATGAAATGGAGTACCTGACATACCAGTAAAGTCAAAGCAAATGTGTGCAAGTGCCAGGTGTGTCCCCCCATCCTATGCAGACATGTAGAAACAGTAAAGTGTGCCCCCAATCATGTGTATAAATGTAGAAACAGTCAGGTGTCCCCCCCCCATCCTGTGTAGAAATGTAGAAACAGTCAGGTGTGCCCCCCCAATCCTGTGTAGAAATGTAAAAACAGTCAGGTGTGTCGCCCCACAACCCTATGTAGAAATGTAGTAACAGTCAGTTGTGCTCTCATGTAGACATGTAGAAACAGTCAGGTGTGCCCCCCAATCATGTGTAGAAATGTAGAAACAGTCAGGTGTGCCCCCCTAATCCTGTGTATAAATGTAGTAACAGTCAGTTGTGCCCCCCTGCACCTATGTAGATATGTGGAAACAGACAGGTCTGCCCATTCCCCCAATCCCGTGTAGAAATGTAGTGACACTCAGGTGTGCCCCACCAATCCTGTGTAATAATGTAGTAACATGTATGAGTATGTATAATACGAGTGGAGCACAGATGCCCATAGGTGGCCAAGGTCGCAGGATAGGTTGTAGCATTTGCATAATATGCAGGTCTGTGGGTGCTAGGATGGTGTGTGTTTCATAATGTGTGAGACTTGTCAGTATGTATGCATGTTGAGGTAAGACCTGGTGGCCATTGTCCACTAATGCTAATGAAAGGGACAAGCACTCACGACTGCAGTGCCAAAGACAATCCCCACAAGTATAGCACATGCTAGCAGTAAGCCATTGTAAATGTATGGTGGTAATATGTGTCACCATCTGAAAGACTGACATAGGATGGCTGTTGGGGTAGATATTTAAGGAGTACACAGGGGAAAGTACCCCAGACATACAGTATATATTGTGTCACTGTAAAATGGAGACAACCTTGGATTTGTACATATATGTATGCATCACAGTAACTGGACCTGCAGTTGGGGATACCGGTGTTATCTGCTTGAGCACCTGCAGATCACAAAGGAGGTAGGACTGATGTATTGGGAATCAGCTGATGTACTTGCACATGCCAGCATAACTATAATGCCCCATGCATGTCTGTGTGCCAGATGCAAGTAGTGTCCATAGCACATATGCACCCAGCCACAAAAGCACCACCCACAGGCACCTCTCTGGCAATATCCCTGATGTGGGGAATGGGTACAGTAAGACCCCACCTGTATATGGCAATAGCGGAAGACAGCAGCATGCAGTGCAGGTGTCCCATGCAAAACAAGTTTTACACCTACCCTGTCACCCCAGGGGAATATACTGTATGGCGGTCTGGGACTGTAGGACTGACAGAATGCAACAGCCTGCCACATCTGGCCTGCACCAACACCTAATACCTCACATGTGCCTGCCATAGGCCTGTGTCTCACATGTACTGCCAATGCATGTTATGTCATGTATACCCAAATAACAACATAACACACCATAAGCCATATGCAAGGCCATGTGGACAAACCACAGTAACATGTCCACCATGTCCCACTGCATGAACAGTGGACCAACACTAACTCACGCCTATGATGTGGTGATACCCTTAGGAAAAGTATCAGAGAATGTATGCATAATGTGTGGAAGAGGTTAGAATAACAGAGGGGGGTGTGGGAGCAAGGGCAGCATGGAATGTGCAGGGTCCAACACCAAGCTGTGTGCACACACTATGCCTGGCTGCAAACACATAAATGGGTGGCTATACACCTGCCCGTACACCACAATAGGGTGAATGTCCTGACCCATGGCCCCTGTCTTTGGCTAACCTGTGCAAATCTGTACAGCTGTGAGGCATTGCCACAGCAAAATAAGGCCATACTGTCATGTTGATGTGCAGACAAATATGGGATCCTCTGAAAGCACTGTACCAAGATTCTGAACTGGATACACAAACCCAGCACCAAGTGTCTGCAGCTCCCCCTCCAGAATGGCATAACTTTCCATGATAATGTAGGTGACTGCCCGCAATCCTGGACACAGGCTGCAGTCACCCATGTCCCCCAAGTCAGCACTGTGAGCAAGAATGTCCACCTGACAGTACATGATGACAGAAAACATCACTGTGTATAACAGTACACGTCTGAATATCTTTGCTAACAGCAGTACCATGCAGCTGAAGCAGCACAGACACAATCACCTACAGTACACACTATCCCCTGCACAGTTTGTCCCCATTTTGCCAAATGATCAATGGATACCTTGCAGAAAAAGTATGCTACCTGTAGGTGTACAACAAAAAGGTCTGCACTGCAGTACAAACTACCTGGAATCGATCCACACATTCAATATTGAAGGGCATACTGGGCATGCTCACACACTTAGAGAAATGAATGCAATGTCAGCCAACAACATACCGAAAGGTCATACTGGTTATGCTCACACTTTTAAACAAATGAAGGTCATGTCTGCAAACAACAGTGGACCAAACATATCTAACAGTTGCAGATGTTAGTGCAGACACTCCTCAGTATGCAGCACTCATGCTTTGCACTAACACCGGATAGGAATACAGGCATATATCCAAGGAAAACACACTATAATAAGCCCAAAGTAGACATATACAGATGTGTGGAAGAGAGTGACTGTCACAAGGGGCCATCCATTATGAGACCTGTCCCCATACCTCTCAACCTGGAAACATCAAAAATCTAGACAAAGGCCCATGAAAAATAGGTAGAAATCTGTATGCTGATTAACATAAATTTGCATACACAATTATGTAACCCCACCCACTCCAATGGAATTGTGTGATAACAGCTTTCAAATGCAAACTGAAGAACAGACAACCAAAATATGTCCCCAGACCCCCCCCCCCGACTAATCTCTTCAACATTATTTCTCTAAGTATGTACAAGTACCAAAATTAAAAGTTTCCCCAAGCATTTCATTCTGTCATTGGTTTCAAGTATGCACAAGCACCAAAATGAAACATTTACCCACCCCATTGATCCAATCCCCTTAGTAGTTTCAAATATTTACAAGCACCAAAATTGGCATTTCCCCAGATATCTATTCCCTTTGGCAGCTTCAAGTATGCACACAAACACCAAAATGAAACATGTCCCCCAGACCCTCCCACTAATCACATCAGCAGTATGTCTCCAAGTATGTCAGCCCCCCAGCAGCCATTCCAATTTCCCATTACTTGGCTATTTCTCCCCATTTACCATAAACACTATAATATGCATACTGCTTTATGCATTATTTCTACAGTCATTAATTGTTTTATTATTTAAAACTTTTATTTTATATTTTATAGCACAAACACTAATAGACATCTGCTAAACAAAGCAATACAGTCTCACAATGAAAATAGACTTAGCAGCAAAACTTCTCTACCCTTGAAACTCACATTTATTGAAACAGTATTTTATCCCACATTCAAAGAAAATACATCTGGCCAGTGGTGGATAAAGATTACCTTACATGTGAGCTATTTTCAAATCAAAGGCCCCTACAATTGCAAGTCATGTCTTAGCAGTTTTGTGCACAAAAGAACAGAGTTGTTGTTTGACTGCCTTGTGGAAAGAGAAAGAAAAGCTACCCCATTACAGGTAAGCATACTGAAGTCAACTATCACTCAGCTGCCTCAAAATTCTCTCTCTCTCTCTCTCTCATGTCTTATACTACTCTCCATGTCTAGGTATCAGTTATAGCAATGATTCACCTAACAATTCAGAATGATTGCTAGTTGTTAACCTCCATCTATTAACAGGATACACTTTAATTAAACTCTGCAGCAGTGAAATGTAAATTACTAATCTCTCAAGATTAGCAGTTCATCCTTGGGTTAACTCACTGGAATAGCATCAGAGAAAGTTAATATCCTGTCCTTGCTAGGATTTGTTTTAATTACTGTGTATTATAAACACATAGCTGTTGGTTTGCTCCCTGTAACTAGGGAAGAGTGACTATAATATGGCTCTAAAACACAGCATCCTAAAGAGTGATAAAACCAGACAGTCTGAAATAGGGTAGTGTACCAGTGTACTGTATAAGTTGTAAGATTTTGCAGCCATTTCCTCCATCGGTAATAAGAAGCATGACATCTTTTCTACTGAGAAAAATGCACAAGCTCTTCATAACTGTGTCTGTCTGCTTACAATGACACTACACTACAACAATTTTTGCATAACCTGGATTTTAACTGTTACCTAATGGATGGACACTACAGACAAAACTGTTGCAGGTAGCATCCACCTCGTTAGCATTTAGCAGTAGCAAATAATGGGATTGCTGACTATCAAAATCAGAGCTTGACAGGGAGTCAGTTGCTCCGTTAGCAGAGTAGTGGAGTAGGAAATATTAAAGCCTCACTTGCATGATCTGGTAGCTGTTCCTAGCATACACATTACATTTTTCATTTTTTTAATTAATATTTTTATCTGCAGCCGAAAGAAGTAGAGCCACACCCACCGGAGATAAATCCTGTCATGATCCTGGGTCTGAGGGTCTAGGTCAGGGATTCCTGGTAGTGCAGACTCTGGTTTGGACTCTGCTTGGTTGCACTGGGTTGCAGAAAGAACTACTACTTGCTTTGCTACTTCTTGGGCTTGGCTTGGCTGGCAGCAGAACACAGAAGTTAACTAACTTAAATATTAAAAGTTTAAATAACAGCTCTTCTCTCCTCCATTCGCTGGTCACTGTATGATGCTGTGTTGCCGGTCCGTGCCATTAGAATCTGGCAGACTGTACCACTTGCTGTTCATTTCAAAACTGTTATTCGAGCAACCTTTTTATGTTTGTAAGAGTAATATTTAAAATCTGTATAACCACCCTGAACAACACAATCAAATGGACTCTATGGTGTTATTTATTCTTATTTGTGGTCTGTGAATGAGTCCATTTGAGAGTGCCATTTGAGGGGGTTAAACAGTTGTTTAAGTTCCATTTACAATTCTTAATCTATTTAAAATCTATTCCCATTTATGGACCTTTGTCTTCCCATTATTTTAGACTTTGTCCAGATTCCATATGCCTAGAGGTAGAAAAGTATGCTTATTAATGTGCTTAACCACTTCCCTGTCTGCCAGTCTAAGCCATTGGAGGTACCTCGTACAGTTGCGGTTTCGGCTCCCCCCCCCGAGCAGTTAATGAAGTGTTACAATGAGTTAAGTTCTGAATCCGAATGAGCAGATGTACTGCCAGTGCCAACTAGGGCTGAGTGAGGGGCACAGTAACTGTGTCTTGGGTCCATGGGGGATGAGGAGTAGGAGGATCCTCTGCTGATTAACCAGAAACAAACTCACAAATTCAAGCCAGCACAAATATAACCAAAACTGCCCATATATAAAATGGCAAATGCCTTGGCAAACGGAGGACAAATGCAGCATGTAAAGGCAAGGTGAGAAGCTATTACAGCAAACAAAAAGTTTGATGGTTTCAATATTGTCCTTGGCAAACATGTGTGTTGTGAATAACTTGGTAGTGTAGTAGTTTAACAATACAGGGACAGTACAGCTGCACTCAGAATATTGAAATTGGGCATACCAGTATCAACAGACTATCTGTACAGAACATCTTAGCATGTAGATGTCTAAATATGTAACTCCCTGGACTATAAATTTGTACAATACACCATTTGTTTAGAAACAAGTATGCACATTTGGAAACATTAGTAGTTATGGAGAGGCTCATCCTTGCTATTCTAAAAAAAACGGGAATTCAAGGGGCCACTTGGGAATTCATGGCACCCCATTATTTTGACCTCAAAACCAGTAAATACCGAGGAATTCGGAATGGTTGAGAGGTATGTCTGTCCCACACAGCCAAATGGCTACAACCGCATGAGGTTTGGATGTCACTCACTGTAGACCTTAGCCACTGGTATCTGTCAGCATTATGGACTATGTGGTGCAAGTTCTAGCTGTGTAACATAACAGTACAAGGAAGCTGTCATCTAGCAGCTGTATACACGTACCTGTGGAATATAACCCTGTGTGTGCTCGCATGTGGTGTGTCAACCTCTAGATGAATGGGTTATGACCCATGCACACACACTACCCTCCCCATAGCCATACTATGACAAGCCTGCTGAGGTCATCCACTTTGAAATACATCCTTGTGAAAGGTGTATACCAGTAATCTCTGTGGCACTTCCTATAACTGCATACTGCTGTAATGTGATAAACTAGTTAGGTAGAAGTTCTAATCCCAGATATGACAACTGTGTGTGTGTGTGTGTGTGTGTGTGTGTGTGTGTGTGTGTGTGTGTGTGTGTGTGTGTGTGTGTGTGTGTGTGTGTGTGTGTGTCTGCCTGTGTAGAGAGCAATGCTTTTTAGGCTAGTCACACTCACTACAATTCAAATACCCTACTTTGTCAAGGCTGCTGATGTCATACATTGTGAAAAACACCTTTCAGAAAAATGCAGTTCAGAAATCTCCATGGCACGTCCTATACCTGTGTACTGCTTTAGTATGATAAACTAGTTAGATAGGAGTTCTAATCCCAGATGTGGTAACTGTGTCTGTCACCGTCTGTGTAGAGAGCAATGGTTTTTAGGCTAGTCACACTCACTACAATTCAAATGCCCTACATTGTCAAGGTTGCTGATGTCATACACTGTGAAATACACCTTTCGGAAAGGTGCAGCCCAGTAGTCTCTGTGGTGCATTCTATAACTATGTACTGCTCTAGTGTGATAAACTAGTTAGGAAGGTGTTCTAATCCCAGACATGGCAAGTGTGTGGGCCTGTTACTGTCTGTGTAGAGAGCAATGCTCTTTAGGCTAGTCACACTCACTACAATTCAAATGCCCTACTTTGTCAAGGCTGCTGATGTCTTATACTGTGAAATACACCTTTTGGAAAGATGTAGCGCAGTAATCTCTGTGGTGCGTCCTATAACTGCATACTGCTGTAGTGTGATAAACTAGTTAAGTAGGAGTTCTCATCCCAGACATGGCAACTGTGTGTGTGTGTGTGTGTGTGTGTGAGTGTGTGTGTGTGTGTGTGTGTGTGTGTGTGTGTGTGTGTGTGTGTGTGAGTGTGTGTGTGTGTGTTTGTTTGTCACTGTCTGTGTAGAGAGCAATGCTTTTTATGCTAGTCACACTCACTACAATTCAATTGTCCTACTTTGTCAAGGCTACTGATGTCATACACTGTAAAATACACCTTTTGGAAAGCTGTAGCCCAGTATTCTCTGTGGCACATGTTCTTTAGTCTAGTCACACTCACTACAATTCTAATGCCCTACTTTGTCAAGGCTGCTGATGTCACACACTGTGAAATACACTTTTGGGAAGACATAGCCCAGTAATCTCTGTGGCACATTCTATAACTGCTGTAGTGTGATCAACTTGTTAGGTAGGAGTTCTCATCCCAGACATGGTAAATATGTGTGTGTGTGTGTGTGTGTGTGTGTGTGTGTGTGTGTGTGTGTGTGTGTGTGTGTGTGTGTGTGTGTGTCATCGTCTGTGTAGAGAGCAATGCTTTTTAGGCTAGTCATACTCACTACAATTCAATTGCCCTACTTTGTCAAGGCTGGAGATGTCATGCACTGTGAAATACACCTTTCAGAAAGCTGTAGCCCAGTATTCTCCGTGGCGCATCCTATAACTGCATACTGCTGTAGTGTGATGAGTTAGGTAGGAGTTCTAATCTCATACATGGAAACTGTGTGTTTCTCTCTGTCTCTGTAGGGAGCAATGCATTTTACCCTAGCCACACTCACTACAGTTCAGATGCCCTACTTTGGCAATCATGCTGATGTCATTCATTGTGAAATACACCTTTGGGAAAGGAGAACTTCAGTAATCCCCATGGTGCGTCCTATAACAGCTTCATGTTGCAGTGTGATATAGACCTCTGATAGGGGTTCTATTCCCACACATGTCAGTTGTGGATGTTTTGTGTGTGTTTCATTTTCTGTGTAGGGAGTGATGCATTTTAGCCTAGTCACACTCATTACAATTCAAATGCTCTACTTTGGCAATCCTGCTGCTGTCATTCATTGTGAAATACACCTTTGGGGAAAGAATAGTCCAATAATCCCTGTGGTGTGTCCTATAACAGCTTCATGCTATAGTGTAATATCGAACTCTGGTAGGGGTTCTGTTCCTACACATGACAATTATGGATGGTTTGTGTGTGTTTCAGTATCTGTGTAGGGAGCAATGCATTTTAGCCTAGCCACACTCACTACAATTAACCTAGCCACACTCACTACAATTTAAATGCCCTATTTTGGCAATCCCACTGATGTAATTCATTGTGAAATACACCTTTGGGGAAAGAGTTCTCCAGTAATCTCCATGGTGCGGCCTATAACTGCATAGTGCTGTAGTGTAATAAAATAGTTAGGTAGGAGTTCTAATCCCAGACATGACAGGTGTGTGTCTGTGTTTGTAACATGTATCCTGTGTGGAGGTGGTTGTGAGTGTGTAACAACTGGGCTAAATGTGGAGATGGTTTTACAAATTTCTTATATGGTGGCCCTAGTTTATATCACAATATCCACCATACAGGGATAACAGATGTGAAATAGCCGAGAGGCTGGGGTGCAAATCCATACCCCTATATATGACATCAAGGCCAGGCAAAGTTAGCAACCCTAGTATTACCCAAAGAACACTCTCAACCCATGTCTCATACACACACACACACTTGCCTAGGCAACAGCTGTGGTAGTACCCTGCATATTGCCCACTGATAGTAACCATGGTGTTATTGCAGTGGGCTACAGAGGGCATGGCACCCTGTCCATCTGTCCAAAAGGCTCATTCATGCCAACAGTGCACCTTCCCCATGTTCCCCAAAGGACACCTGCAACACTTGTGGTGCCATCAAATGTGGCCCACAAAGGACATACCATGCCTGAAATCATGCCCTGTATGGACAGATGCCACTGACACCAGGGCATGCCAGTATCATACTATCAATGTAGGTGCAGGGTAAACCTGCTGTCCATTACCATTTCCCACCACATGAGGCCAGGATTGGCACATCTGATGATATTTTGTGTACACAACATGGGCCAGACACCCCAGGTACAGTTCCACATGTCACAGTACATGTATGTGGGAGGTGTGCACATCCCAGACACCGTCCATGTGATGGACTAAGGAACACATACATGACAAATAATGCACAGCATTGGCCACACACAATAGTCACCCAGGTGACTGGATGGCAAATTCAATACACATCTGTGTGGGAAAATACAGAAATTACACCCCTGAGACACAATGCAGACCATTGTCATGTGGGCTGATGCCAAGTTATACCCATCACCTAGCCTTGTATAGCTGTCTGGCACAGTCAACCACTACACACCCGTGAAGCAATGCACCCATGTATGTCAGTACTGGCACTGTGTGTGTGTGTGTGTGTGTGTGTGTGTGTGTGTGTGTGTGTGTGTGTGTGTGTGTGTGTGTGTGTGTGTGGTGTATGATGCTTATGACCACATTCACACTCACTACAACCTCCATTGGCATACTGAAGCATGCTGTCTGATGTCAGACACCTCCGCATACCCTTTGCCTATATAATCTCCAGATTACCCCTGTGGTGCATGTGATGCCTGCACAGTACTGTTTTTGTGCAAACTAACTAGTGAGGAGTTGCATTCCTGACCATGACAAGTGTGTCAGTGTGTGGGTCCCTGAGAGAGTGTGGCTGTGTTGACGCTGACAAATGTTCATGCGGACAGGCACATGTACTACACTTACCATATAGCTACCATATCACTGTTGCAGATGTCACTCACCATCACATATACGTTTGGAGAGCTCCTCAACGTGTAACCTATGTAACTGCATGGACATGTGATAACAATACATAGTCGTTCAGGTGTTTGATACCCTGTACTGGTAGGTGTGTGACAGAAACATGTTTAAGTTTTACTCTCCCATCTCTCCTTGACTTATCTGTGCCTCTGTCTACCTCTCTCACTCACTTTCTGGTGGATGTGGACACTTACACCTGCTTTGCTTAGGCAGCAACATATGTTTTGTAAGTGATGCTCATGATTAGCTGATGGCCTCTGCATGAATTGCAGCCCTCCTCTAGCTGATTGCATGTGGAACATCTGTGATAACATTTCCATAGCCAATTGCATGGAAACACACTCCAGTATCTAGGAACATCATGTTGATGTTGGGCCTTTTCATTCATTGTGAGCAGGACCTAGATCTGTTGTTTGGCAAACAGGATCACAAATGGATTGGGGATTTACCTTTAACAACATACACCATGGAAACAGGCCAATACACAGGAGGGGGATGTGCCTTACATGACTATAGAATGTAAGTGTTGCTATTCTGCATTTGGAGTAATGTTGGTTTAACAGGGTGTGTGAGAATATGGCTGTTCTACATGTTTTAATACCTGTCATGACAGTGCTATGTCTTACTACATGACATATGTACACAGACTGGGCAGTGTGTGGTGCCTTTTGTTTCTTCTGTTACCCACATAGCACCTATATGTGAACTGCAGAAGCATAGTGTGATGATTGCAGACAGTACATGGTGACAGACATGAGAGTTACTGACCTCATATCCCTTATAGGACATGTGTCACAACAAACATATGAAGTTATCACAGCAACATGTCAATATTGGCCCTGTGTTTGTGCCTCCAGCCACAACTCGGTCAACCTGTGTACATATGTCATGTAGTAAGAAGTGCATATGTCCTGTACACCATACTTTATTGACATAATATCTGATAAGCCGGGGGATATCAGACTGCAACACATATGTATAATAGGGGTTCTCTTTGAGGACATAATCTCAGCATACTGTGGTTGTGTCTACAGTACTGAGGTCTGTGTACTTATGGTGATTGTCGACAGTGTGTGTATTGTGAATAGGTAGCTTGGCCTGTGTACAGACTGTGGTAGATGTCATTGTTCTTGGGCCTGTTCTATCGGATGTTACATGCTGCTCTACTGTATGTTACCCTATCAGCTTACATGTTTGTAGGGCCAAACATACATATGTCCCATACCACAGACAGGCATTGGACGGCACTGTGTAGTGGCCCAGTATATGTAGGGTTAGTGTGTGAGTGGCACATATGAGGATGGTGTTGATCAGATAGTCCATATACTGTAATATTACTCTAGCTACCATATGTGGCTGTGTTCACATTGGTTGTGGTTATGCACTTTCACACAGCTGTCTGTTACTCTGTGCTGTGACATGCCTGTAGAGCCTGCTATATATGTAGGTACATGTGTATCCCCCCATAAGAAATGTAGACCAGTGTTATGGCAATCTGCCTGTAGCCTACACAGTACTTTGTTACATGCCTAGCAGCTTAGTGTACTTACCCAGTGTGATGTTATGTCCAGAGACTTGCCAGATGTACTTCTGCCAGGCCACCATGACAGTCATGTATGTCAGACAAAGCAGTGGGATGCTGTACTGAAGTATGTCACTAACTAGTGGGTAGTATCTGGCCATGGCACCTCTATACAAGCAGTTATTATGTGCCAGGACAGACAGGGGTATGTAAATACATAGCCTATGGGGGCAACTGTATACCAGTATTTATATGTTATACCCATCTACATGGCTGTTAACATCCACACTGTCAGGCTTGGTCCACATGTCTTGACTAAGTTCTACGTTCTGTGTATACCTCTGGACTGACCAGCGTGTGTCAGACTGCCCACATTTATTGGCCATATCTCTGCTGTAGTCCACAGGATCATTACTGTGCTAGCAGTGGTACTGTACTATAAAGTCGTTATGATGTCTGTCAGTAGCCAATGGCGCACATGTTAAAAGCAGATGTGACCACCCACACACAACATGTCTGTGAAGACAACCCCTATCACAGTAGCAATAGTCTACATATATACCTGCACTACATACCTGACATCCCCTTGCACTAAGAGGTTGGGACTATTGGGGCGTAGGGCTCCACTCCATGTTTAGGATATATGGTAGACATATATGTATATATAATTATCCATATATCTATATAGATATATACACCTATACATATCAACATACATAGATGGATATGTATATGTACATATATACACTCAGATATATACATATACACAGCAATATATGTCTACACATATACAGATAGAGATACATATGCACATATACATATGGATATCTACATATATATACTGACAGTAATAGGTATATCAGACTAGATATGTATGCACATATAGTTATAAATATCTACATATATATCTACATAAATAGGCATATCTGTACACATAGGATGTGCATACATATATAGCTATATATACAGATATCTATATATACATATATGTATATATATATATATATATATATGTATGTATATATATATATATATATATATATAAGTATTGAGTGTTTCAGCCATTACACACAGAGCTATCTGAGGAGGAGCAGCTGATCTGTGATATATAACAATAAGTAGCCTGTTCTTTGCTTATTTGTAGTAGTTATTGCTTATTCTAGATATTTATAGCAATTTTATTGTATACTGCATACTTGTACTGTATTTCATAGCTATTGGCTTACTTGTGATAAACATTTCTCTACTGTTCTCCCACCCTCCATCCACTGACATCTCATCTTTATACCTGCTGGCCTTGCAGTTGCCCACCCCCACTCTAAATTTGATCTTGGACACTCCTCCAAGTCTAGATTTATTAGCTCATTCTACTGAATACAAAGAGAACATCTGAGAAGGCCACTCCACTTAGTTTATTTCCTTCTGTTCCTCCATTCTCCCTTTCCTAACAAAAAAAAATATATATATTATCTGAATATCCTTGTGTTCTGACTATGCTTCTCAAACAGTTTGGAAATATAGAGTATATTTTAGTGCATTTATTAAAACTGTATTTGCCTTAATATTGCTACAACTCAAGTGCTCTAGGTTGCACTGCAGCTGAATTGTTTTAGTGTGTTTTAGCTGCTTTAGTTGCTTTTCTATATATATATATATATATATATATATATATATATATATATATATATATAGACCTTTCTGTATATGTAGACTAGCTACTTATTCCACTGTATTTCTGCCAGTTGTGCACTTGCTTGCTTCATTTAAAAAGTTTTAAATTGCTAATTTTGTAGAGTTTTAATTGGTATTTATTGATTAGAGCTACACACGCAAGTGTGTTAGCCTTTTCTGTGTTTAGTTAGTGTATTATTGCATCGTTTAGCCTGTTTTAACCAAAAAAAAAATACTATCTTGTTTGCTTGTTTCCTGCATTTCCTAGCTAGTATAGTTCAAATCCCAGGCTTTGCTGGTTTCAGGACTTTATTTTCTGTGTTCAGAGCTATCCATACCTTCTGTGGTGGAGGGAAGTCCTACTGCTTACCAATGGGAGTGGTGAGCATTGTACTGCCTGTTTAATACTAGAGGAGTGGTTTCCAGCTCTGAAATTGTAATTTTTGCCATTTTGGGTTGATTTCTATCCCTTTTAACTTTCTGGCTTAAAAATGCTCGTGTTTGCACATTTTTCACATCATGCAGCGCCGCGGGGCTAAAGTTAAACTAATCCAGGTGCCAGAAAATCTGTTCTTCAAATTGTCCCTTAGAACTAGCTGGTTTCTCAGTAGTAGCACTAAAATCTGAACCCCTGTGACTAGCACTAGCTCTAGAACCTGCTGGAAAGCACTAGGAAGTCTTAAACTGATACAAGCACTCAACTTTCCTTGTTAATAAGGAAAAATTAATCATAGGCACTAAACAGCCTAAAACTGCAAAGTACCTTGCAAAGGTAAGGGAAAAAAGCTCTTCTACTTTACAAAAAAGCACGTAAACAGGCATGTCCAAGGGTCAGCTTCCGGTGATGTCTCCTGTCCACCTGGTGAGTCTGGGCATACTGGGGCAATGCAGCAACTGTCTCATGTACACAGACAACCCTCTCCTCCTACCACCCAACACTACAACCTGCGAGAGGTGCACTTACATGGCCAAACTGGAAGCAAAGCTCTCTCCAGCCAAGATTGTGCTAGACATACAAGAGGAGAAGGTTAAAACCTGCACTACACCTCAAGCAACACATAGCCCTTCAAAACCCACGCCATCAACACCCACACATAGCAACACTAAACCCACATATACGGAGGCCCTTAACATTAACCTGCCCAAGCAACAAGGACCCCCAAAGCTGAAATGCAAACAAACACCAGTCACAACCAAAGTGACACATAGCTGACAACACCAGTGTGCCACCCAACAACAGCCCCTAAGGAAAGACAACATACCCAACACTTTAGTGATAGGTGATGCTATGGACAGGCACACTGATATCCCACTCACCAGGCTGAACAAGCAGAAAATTACAGTCAGCTGCCTGTCAGTTGCCAGGATCTGCCACATGACGCATGCACTCAAGTCACTCCACAACAAGTACAAATATGATTCTATCATTGTCCATGTTGGAGTGAATGACTTGAGATGTTCCTCACTGGACAACATGAAAAGAGACATGGAAGAGCTCTCGGATCATGTGGCCCAGGCAGGTATGACCCTAGCCCTGAGTAGCATTCTGCCTTCACCCAGAATGATACCACAGTATAAGGACAAAATGATTGACTTCAACAATTGACTAAGCTTCTGGTATCATTCAAAGAGGATCCAGTATCTGTCTGCCTGGGACGACATGATCGACAAACCACGATGCTTTGCCAGAGATGGTCTGCACCTATCACCCCTGGGATTCAGGTTACTGGCTAAAGCTCTTGCCACCCCTATAATGCCTTTTTTAGACAAGGTTCAAAGGACAAAACTACCACCGTAGCAGATACAAGCATGCAAAATCTGAAGGTAATGCTACTCAGTGATAGAAGTCTAAACCTCAAAATGCGCTCTCTCGAGGCATTCCTAAAAATGGAGAACATCGATATCTGTGCAGTAACTGAGACCTGGTTCAAGGATCCATAGAGCACCCCTGCAATAACAGACTACAACTCTTACCACACTTTTTGGCCACCAAACCAAGACGGAAACACTAAAGGTGGAGGAGTGTCCATATTCACCAAGGATATTCACACCTCACCTCATGTTTAATCATAGCCTAACCTCAGGCTTCGTGCCCATTGAGTGGTGCACAGCTACAGTTATCCCACTCCACAATGGGGGGTCCACCTTGGATCCTAGGAACTACAATCCCATCAGTCTGACGAGCCTGATCTGCAAGGGCATGGAACGCATTATCATGGAACTTATAAACAAAGACATTGGCAACCTTCAAATACTGGACTCCACCCAGTTTGGGTTCATGAAGGGCCTATCTTGTCTCCTGAACCTGACTGACTTCTTCAAATCAGTCTCCAGAGCTGTGGATGAGAATAGGCAGTCCACACAGCCTATCTGGACCTCGCCAAGGCCTTTCACATCATCCCCCACTTTGGAATCATAGATAAAGTTACTAAGCTGGGTATAAATCCCAACATCACTCAATGGGTTGCCAACTGGCTTACTGACAGAACCCAGACTGTAAAAGTAGCAGACTCCAAATCCAGCTCCAGACAAGTGACAAGTGGAGTACCTCAGGGTTCAGTCCTGGGACCGCTCTTGTTTGGCATCTACTGCTCTGAAGTACAGGCCAACACTAAGGGACTCTGGCTAACAAAGTTTGCAGATGACTGCAAACTGGGAGGCATTACTGAATCCCCAAATTATGTGGATATTCTACAAAATGGCCTTACAGAAACATATGCTTGGTGACAGAGCCATGGGCTCAAGCTTAATGCCAATAAATGTATAGTTATCCCCTTTGGGAAAAAACATGTACCCATGAATTACCACATAGGTGGCAGTACACTAAACATTGAAAGTGTGATGAGAGCCTTAGGGACACAGGTGGACAGTGGTCTCACCTTTGATAACCACATCACCACAACAGTCAAGAAATCCTTCTATGTGGCACACCTCATTACTAAGGGCTTTTCATGCAGAAAAAAGGAGGTCATTGTCCCACTGTACTCATCCTTCATTAGACCCATTATAGAGTACAACACCCCATTTGGTATGTACCTTGCAAGACATCTGCAACAAATACCTCACTAAAAGAATCACAGGCCTCAAGCAGATGCCCTATGCTGACCGTCTAAAAAAAACTCCAGCTATACTCTGTGGCATATCATCTACTCAGAGGTGATCACTGCTTAACATACAAGGCCATGTCAAACTCTGAGCTGTTGGACATGCTCCACTTAAAGAAATCCCCATCCCTCAGTGCCACATGCTCCAGGGATCTAAACCTTGTCATCACAATGAACAAAACATGCTGGAGGGATAGGTTTCTGACCCAGAAACTCCTAATACTCTGGAATAGACTGCCCATATATGTCAAGCAGAGCACCTCCTTGGCCCTCTTCAAAAGGACCTTGACAATCGGATGGGAGATAGGAAATTCACCCCGGGGATCACATCAGTCCCCCTGCTAGACAGGGGTCCAGGGAAGTAAATATTGTGGGAAGAAATATCCAGGGAATTGTTATAGCTTGGCTTGTATAGGCCCTAGGGCTGATAGCTTAGTACCAACCTATGAACCTATATATGTACATATGAAGAGATGTACACATGGCCATATATATGTTGCACTATACAGATGTGTATACAGACATATGCATAAATATACATGTGTATGTACATGTAGACATATATCAACCTTTTATATGTATATATCCATATTCCTGTCATGTGTAAACCTCACCGTTGTGTATATTCTCCCAGATATATCTTACCATATGTATCTGCTATGGGTACACTATGTTGAAACAACATATGTGATGCAACAGTCATATTAATAACAAGTACTACACAATTGTGGTAGTAAAGGCAATTGTTCAATACTAATCAATATGTGTATTGACAGATGTATTGGAAAAACAACAGCTGTCTTTACAATGGTCATGGCATAGTGGTTAAGTGTTGTGACTTTAGTGTACCGGGTCCTGAGTTCAAGACCTGCAAGTGCTGATCATTTTGTTGCTGGGCAGAACAAGGGCTGTCAGATACAGAGTGGTTAAGGCAGTTTTGAGCAGTTTAAGTGCATTTGCATAGGTTTGCATGAAGCTAAGCGGTTCTAAGCTACGGCTAAACATATGACCACTTACACAGTGTAGGCTTCACTTACCAGTGCGCAAATCAGCTTAGCTGTTATATTAGAACAATGTTGATACCTGCTAAGCATGGCTTATCGCTGGTAACCAGTTCACATCACCCAGTCTGATAACATAGCAGGGTAATGACATCTGTAATAAGTGTATGTAATGCCATGTACAATACATGCACCTATGTGCTGTCATTATAGTAGCAAGGGGTGTGAGTGTCATGTCTGGGACACAGATGTATATGAGGCCTGTATAGCACTGTTATCCATGTGACATTGTTACATACAGGGGTAGTAGCCCAGGGTATGTGCTGTCACACTGGTATGTAGTGTATGATGGCAGTATACTGTTGACAGTGCCTACCCATGCAAGAGTAAAGTGCTAAATGTAGTAATGACAATGGGCACACCTGCAGGCATAGCTGGACTCTGAGGCCTCCCTGTTGTATCCCCAGTGTGTGAGCTGTGTCACAGTATATAAACTTTACTGGGTAATGATCCGACATGTGGAATGAAACTGTAGACTACAGTCTGTACAGCACATGATAGAGAGAGCTCCTGACATGTAGTTATGGCATGCATATTGTTCTCAAATGTCTATTTGTCAACACATTCATCCTATGGCATAGCTACTTTCCAAGCAGATGACTGTCAGTCCCTGTACAAATATGCAGATGGCAGGTATCCCGCTGGGATATGTACAGGCATCCTAAGCTTGATTGACACTGACATGTCTGCCCAGCTGTGTAAGAACTGTCATATATTGGAGATAACACCCTGTACACACCACATGCCATGGATACCTCCACTACACTTCCACAGTCAACTGGACATGCTTGGGCACAGGACTCCATCACAGACACTAACCATGTGTTGTAATGCATATTGCTTGCATGTCAACTTGCTCACCTCAGTGGTCATGTGCAGGTGGCACCTGATGGAATGGCTGATGCATGTCACTTCCACCCTGAGGGTAACAACAGTAGTGTCTGTTGATGGCTTGCCTGCTGCCACATGGCAGGTGGCAGGATACCACTGTACACACAACCCCTACACAACCCATCTCTCTTTGGACAATAGCTAGGCACACAGTTATGACCACCTGCAGAGATGTGCTCCAGTACTGACACATGTGTACATGTGCATGACTGAGTATAGCAGTGTCTGTGTGTTAGCACACCTGTACATGGGAATTCCATGAGGGCCTTCACAACCACCACAACACCCATTTCCATAGCCAGTTGTGCCTGCTGCTGTATGGGACATTACATGTACCCTGCTAAGCTTCTCTCCATACCGGCTACATGAGCCTTGCAGAACCATCACAACAGCGTTGTACAAATGGGTTGATAGGCATGGGATACCCAATGTGTTCTGATAAGTGTGTGTATCTGTAGGGTACAGCATTCTGAGGCCACATACTCCTATTACAATACCCATTGCCACACGGTAGTGCAGATAGTGTTGTTCTTGCCCATTGGTGAGGCATGACAATGCAACACCCTCCTATGTGTGGCATGTGCATGAGATGCATATCCCTGTAGTACCACTGTTGGGATCTACAATGGGTTTTATCGCAGTCATGGTCAATGTATGATGGTGGGTATATCAGAGTGTCATCATGGGTTTCAGGGAGTACAGTATCCACTGGAGGATGTGGGTGTTGTGTACACTGTCATTACACCAAGGTACACCCGGTATATGCCCCATGTACCACATTATGGTTACCACTGTCAGCATCAACCATTCAGGTAACTGATACCACATTCCAGGCCAGTTATGCATGTGCTGTGTGCAGCCCACCTGTAACATATTGGGCACATGGTCAAGTTAGTTAGCAGCAATAGGACCTGGACTCTCGGATGTGTGTCTGCCTGTTATGTGTCTGTTAATGTGTATATGAAGGTATGTCACATTATGTGTTGTCCATATACACCCATTACATCTCCCATTAGCATTCTGTACATGTCTTGGGGATGTACTGCATGTAACATGCAACCTGGGACACACCTCACCCTACACACTGTGTGGTCTGTGCAATGGAAGCCACACACTTCAGTATCACTACATACCTAGGTAGGGGTCTAGTCCCAGTGTTACTAAGTAATAGTGTGTGCGTATGTGGATGGGTCTACATCAGGTTGCAGATTATAAATGCCCCAGTGGGTCACCTGTCCATGTGGCACAGGCAATAACTGTTATACTAACCTGTGACATGTGTTCAACTGTACCCCAGATATGTCACAGCTCATTGTGGAATATGACTGCAGACCATCCTCATGCTGACACATGTACACCTACAACATAAATAGATAACATTATAGAGACCACAATCAACCAGTGTTACTAGCAGCTATAATGCACCATTGTTGGATGGCTACACTACCTGACATATATGCATTCCACTTTACTCCTTACAACATGTTACACTGTAATACTGAGGTACACTTTAGTACAGTCACTGTGTGCATCAGAACCATATTAGTCTGCCCCTGCATTGATTGTATGGATGACAGGAATGTGGCAGAGGTATCATCATATGCACATGGTGTATTGGTTTGCCAGAGGCCGAGGGTGAGCAATACATTTGAAACCATGTGTGTGGTTGAGGAGTGTACTGAGGTGAACTGGGCATGGTGATGTGGTGTGTGTAGGTATGGGCTTGCCCTAGGTGTGTTTGTATAGTGTGTGGGTATGCATGCACACAGTTTTGCCATGTGGCTGCTCTACACAGGTGTTTATGGACAGCTGCAGACCATACCTGGCAGGGTGTGCAGTTCACTGCCTCCAGCCACAGACACGTGGACTGTGCCTGCCAGGGGTTCCATGGGAAAATCCAGGTACAGGGCTCGATGTGCTACTCTCACCAGACAATGACAAATGTCTGCTGGTACCAGGTCCCTTCTGGGACTGGGCAGGACTATGTGCTCGTGGCCTGCTGTGGTGTGGACAGCACCCCTCCGGCATGGCTGGGGCTTGTACTGCCACTACAGGAGCACCTTGGTGTCCTGACACGTCCATGTTGACTGCCAGCTGTTGGTGTTGCTGGCCTACGTCACATACACACACATATTGATACCACTCATTAACATATCAGTACTCTAAATGCCTAGACAAGCGATCACAACACAAGACCTGTTACTACATTACCTGCCTGACCTTTGTGTATTGGTTTTAGATGGCCTCACTGCTGTCATTCAGTGTTCACCCTGTGTATATCCGGACATCATGAGTATAGTCCCTATATGTGTGGGCTACTATGTTCACTCCATAATATCATGCACTGGTGTGTCATGTGTATGTTTTGCGCAGTACGTGCCAGATATGCTGCTCAATCAGCCTATCATGTGACAATTGTAATATATGTATTCACTCCCTGGTGCTGACTAGTACTTCCCCAATGCATCTGTAGTGCTTCATTCATGGGTTGTAGGTCACCTCTCTGCTGAATGCAATATTAAGGGTATACCTGGTTTCTACCTTCCCTCTCAATGCCTGTTCCATGCTACAGACCTTATTATACTATCAGCTGTCCTGTGATTACATACATGACAAGTATTCCTGGTGTGTAATGTAGCAGTCCATGTCCATGTACTGCATGATCCCAAAGGGAGGTACAGCTTTATGAACACCCCACAATTACACACGTGCATACATGGCCACTCACACAAACACACGCACATGCATACACGCATCGTACATGCATCAGCCTCCCTCCACTTCAACAGAGTGACCCTACAAACAAACTAACTACCCACCAGGATGCACACTCACACATACAGGTGAGGTTGTACAATGATAGTACACACAGTCCTCCTATTACCCATCTGTCAACATGCATAACATATGGTACACAACAGCATGCAGTGCAGCTATAGTCAATCCATGCTAGCAACAGTATACATGTGTGTGATGCACTTGCTGTGTCACTAGGTGATGCCCCTTCCCCTGGATACCACTGCACCCATATACACAGTATTGCTGGGCACCCTGCCATGTACTTTGCACCACACATCACAGGTGTACAACCCATTGCTGAATGTGTACTACTGTGTCAATTATGTCAGCTTTGATGCTCATAGCCTCTATGTTTTTCAGCAACACATACCTGGGATGATATGTGGACATATATCATTTGTGAATGCTTGATGTCTGATTTACAGCTCTCAACATCAGCGGACCATGTATGACCAATCCAATACTTTTACACTGACAACCATCAGAGCATACCATGGCTATGGGGGGTGTACACACCCTTATTGATATGACACATGCATCCTTGATCTGCCATGGGACCACATCACCGCATATCTTAACAGTACATGAGCCCGATATGTGACATATGTCCTGTACTTTCACATGCAGTGTCTAGAGAATGTGTTAGGTGTGCGGATGCTGACCACGATGCATACACTCCGTGTGGGCATATGTGTGCACACCATTATCATGACGAATTGTTGCACCTCTTGTTATGTATACTATAGCAGTCACTATTCCTGGCAGGGGTATACTAGCATGGGCCATCTGCATTTGCCAGTTTATGTCCAGTCTGGCCTACACATGTCCCCCTAATCTGCATGATTGCAAGGTCTACTCATGTGCATATCCCTTGGTGTTCACACAGTGTCATCACTATTGCTGTAGGGGTAGTGTTACATCTGCCAAAGTTCCTAAACCTGACTATGTGCAGATACAGACATTGTTAGCATCCTTAGGATCCCTGCTGCAGTGCACTGGTGTGTCATGCTGACACCCCCTCTCCTTCAGCTTTTTTGCAGATGCATGGCAAGTAAGGCCTACACATGTGTGTCACTTTGCAGTGTCCCATACACTGAACACCACATGTTACAGTCTAGTCTCAGCTGATAATGTGGACCACAGTAATGCCTTATGCCATAGTGTAACTCTGCAGCAGTTGCCATTGTCCTACAGGTATATACACTGGTGTTGCACTGTAAATGGGTGTTGTTCCAAACATGTCCTTACTGTAGGCCATGTCTCCCTCCATCATGTTACTCCCTGTGGACACATTCCACAATGACAAGATGTTAGTTATCATGCAGGTGTTTGACATTCCCTTCCAGTACCCCATCATGGTCACCCCTGTGATGCCGTGCATTTAACAGCAACAATACGTGCACATGTACAGCATGCATTCTAGGTAGGTGTGTTAGATGTGTGCATGGAATATACAATAGCCATTACATGCCCAGTGTATTGACAAGCATTTACATAAACCATACTAACCAGCTACAGGCTGCTGCCTTGATGGTATCCCGGAGGGATCTACATAGAGTTTGAGAGATGGAAAGTCAGAGGCTACACTTCTGGCATTGCTACAGGGTGGGGGCAGCATTACAATACATCAACAGTACATGTCCACAATACTACCACATATGCACATCTATTTATCCCTACAATGCAGCAACAAAATATATTTATGACATGTCAGATATGCATGATCTACCTGTACCAATGCGGATGTATACGCAACAGTGGTCTACTGATGTGCCCTGTGGCCTTACCTGCACACTCCTCGGCCGGTGTGTGGGTGGCACCCACCTCCACAAAGTTGTCTGGCGGTTGGTGGCTGTGTGGACGGGCAGGTGCCACGAGGCTGGATAGGAGCTCCTCCACAAATGTCAGGGGGGGATGGATGGCATGGCCCCCCTGTGGCAAGGTGACCCCCCCCCGGACTGCAGCAGTACACCAATGGGCATTGTGAAGCAGATCAGAACAATGATGCTGGACCTGCTCATAACTGCGGTTGTGCAGTTCGACATCATTGACCCTGTGGATTAGGCCATTCCACAGGGCGGTCCTCTCCTGCTGATCATGGGCGTCCTAGCCAAACAAGACTGCATAGTGCTGTATGAGGTTATTCAGCAGAATTTCATTTTTAGCTGCTGTGTATGCTGGCAGCCTTCCATGGAACATTGTGCCTGGTAGGCATAAAGATGGACACAGGTGTGAGCAAGTCATGCAGCAAAGTTACCACTGTTCTTAATACACATCACTGTCACCCTCCCAACATATCAGCGACAACAAACTGCACACACAACTCAATAGATATGGCTACAGCATACCTACCAGTGGGGCAGATGTACTGTACCACGCATTGTGCAATGTGTTTGCAGCCCCGTTCTCTGTGTGAACACTATCATTGCTGGCCTGTTAGAGACTATTCCCCTGCATGCTAATGTCAGGGCCACAATGGTTCCATATATGCCTGTGGTATGCTTGCTATGTGTTTGCTGCATATCTGTCATTCTGTGTTATTGCGGTTATCTATGCATGCTGTTGGACATGTTCTGGGATTGTGTAGACTATTACTACCAACATATGTTCTATAACAGTGACACAATAGCATGTATATGTGCTATTGGCTAGCAGAACCACCTCTCCAAACTCATCTGCCCATGTTACCAGGCCCCATCACATGTGCGACCCACCCTAGGGCATCCTCTTGTACAGGTCCAGCAATACCGTCAGGTGGAACCAACTCAGGGGATGTTGTCCCTCCTAGGGTACACACAGACATGTTCCTGTCCCCTGAGGTTAGATCTAGGGTCTGTTCCATAACGGGCTCCACAGACACATGTGGGATATGCTACATCACCTTGAGGAACACAGTACACATTCACAGGGCACACATTCTCCTCCTGCTCAGCCTGCAGGCCAGGCACCTTTGGGACATGGACTGCAGCTGTGAGTAACAGTGGGTGGGAGGCTTGTTCCCATTGTGTCCATACTGGGGCCCATGGGGCATCCAGATCACAGGCCACACACACCATCCAGGGTGTTTATCCACCACACATTTCACATACCATCCCTGTAGGCTGTCCTCTATATCTACCAACCCTGGCCACCTCCACAACTATACCAGCCATACTTCCCCATATTCCCATTCAATACTTCACAGACAAGGGCAATGTGATCCCAATAAGGGGTTCACATGTGACACACCCATCCATGTTGCACACACTGACAGCAGTAGATATCTGTGTGTTTTGCTATGTGTGCTGTTTCCTCACATATAGCATGCAGCGCTGTGGTAGCAATATAGGGGACATGTACTTACATACATATATGGTTGTGTGTGTGTTTGTATATATGTAGAAATGTACATAAAGGTATATATCTATATATGTGTAGATATATATATGATGTATATATGTGTTCATATATATGTCTACACATGGGTATCTGTATATTTGTGGACATACATGTATATATATATATATATATATATATATATATATATATATATATATATATTATACAAATATGCATACCAATATGTGGGGTGCATTCAGACATCAGGTCCATAAGCTCACAACACATTCCAGTACAGCTGCACTGTTCTGCAGACATGTGCCACATATGGATACAGCCTGACATTAGGGGGTATATGTAGGGCCAGATTGCAGGTAACCCTATTACACACCTATGGCATTCCTGCATGCTACAATACAAATTAACCTGAGTATCCTGCAAGTGGTGGACTGTGGAACCCATGTGTCCATCATTATGGCATTACTTCCACCACCAGCTATTGGCCACGTAATATACTTACTTTCCATTACACAACACACACTATGATGTCTTACATCTTATCAGTCAGTGCTGCTCTGCACGGTTGAGGGGTACGGCCTACTACCCACAGGGACAGATTCTATTGTCCTTAGCAGTTGTTCAGCTGAACATCATTACAACAACAACACCGGAAGACACATATAAATAATTCCACATCATCTATCCCATTATTATGGACCAAGTACTATGGTCAATTACATACATATATATTTCACATACCTGTTCTGAGAATGCAGTCTCTTTTCACATACCTGTTCTGAGAATGCAGTCTTTTTTGGGTGGTTTGCTTGTTTTTTTTTCTGTGCTTTACACGCATACACTCTCTCTCTCTCTCTCACTTTCAGCCTCTCTCCAGTAAAGGGAATGAGCTGCTTTGCATAGATTGCAGCATGGAATTTGTAGGTGATGCGCATGATAAGTTGATGGCCTCTGCTACCTGCATGCAGCATGCTGTGTAGTGCTTCCAATTGCCACCGTCATGGCAACCAACTACTATAAACCCCTACATCATGTGGGTGTGGTCCCTTTACCTTTCCTGTATGATGGACATCCTTCCTGTGTGTGGGCAGCAGCGTTACAGACAGCAGGTACCAATATATCTTACAGGAGGACCTGCACACTCAGGCCAGCTACATATTTCTAGGAGGTTCCAGAACTACAGACAGAGTGTGAGTAGTGTTGTTGCATGCATTGTATAGCACCTGTATTACAGGGTTTGTGTGAACATACTAGATTAACTTGGAATGCAGTCTGTCTGCATAGCTCTCAACTGTGGGCCTATCCACCTGATTGCCAGAGGTGGGCCTATTATGCTTTGTGTGTCCACCACACAGGTCTTGTGTCAGATATATCACTGGCAGAGTGTGTGTGTTGAGTGCTATCAGTACATGGCTACATCCATTTCTGTGTCTAACTTCATATTCCTGACTAATGGTATGTTGCAGACTATCCTGTAACACCAGCGACTTGCTTAGTGTATGGCAACAGTTTTACACATATGGGCCTGTGTTCCAGCCTCTGTCCTCCACCTACATACCAGGCTTTGTACATATGACATGCTGTCAGGGGTTGTTATGTAGTGGGCTGTGAGTATGTCATGCTGCCATTCCTGCCATCAGTCCACTGCTGTTGTGTCCCCCACACGTACTGCAGGGATGGGTCAATATATGTGTGGGCTTCACCTACACAATACATGTGCGCCTTTCTGCGCTCCAGAGGCCAGTGTATGTAACAGTGGTATATAGCCCTGTATTATTGAGTCTGGGGGGGGTGCACCATAACTAATCTAGGCTGTTACAACATGTAGGGGTATCACGGGTAAGCTGCTGTAACATATCTGGATGTTCATTACCATACAATTCACCTTGAGTAAATGCAGGCCTACTGCTTCCTGCCATACAGACTGTTGTATTTGTCAGTGTGATTGTGATGGTGTCAGTTATGCCTTGTTATGTAACATATACATCCCATTGTATCAGCTGAGGTGTTTACCCCCTAGGGATTGTGCACAGAATGTAGATAGAGGCTGCTGGACTATACATCTTCATTACTTCCTGTTGATTGACTGGTATCCTGTGGCCCAGTCTGTCTTTACTATTGTACTACTTGAAGGCCCCGGCCTGGACAGCAAAATATGTAAACCTTTCCAGACTACTGTATTAATATAACTGTTTCACAGTTGCATTACTCTGTTTATATGTATGTCAGTGTCTAAACAGCTATATGACATGGCATATACAACTGTAATGGTACACAAATAAAGCTTTCACATATATGCAAACCTGTGTGTGGTGTTATATCCGTTGACCTCCCTGTGGGTATATGTTGCAGGCAACAATTGTCATTTGTATGGGTGGCTCATACAGTGTCCAGTTGGTAAGGTGGCAACTGTGGCTTAGTGGCTGTTCGGTATTGTATGCACCTTCTACATATGTATCTTCCTATACATATCTGTGTGTGTGTATGTGTAGTTACATATATATATATATATATATATATATATATATATATATATATATATATCTGTATCTGCATATATGTGTCTGTGTATATGTATCCTAGGAATGCGGATTGCTTCCAAATTGTACATTCCCTATGGTAGCCAGACTGTACTACATGATATGTTACTGATACCAGCCTAATATCATACAGGTGGGATGGAGTACTGTTAATATCTTTTGTCCATGTTGTGTCAGGTTCTGGTTATGGGATCTCCAGCAGTTGGTATTGTATTGCAGGGCAGAAGTTTTGGCTGTGTGGTGGATATCTATATATACAAGAAGTATGTTGTTTGGACTCCCTCAACCCCAATAACGGTGCATGTGGACATATATGTTTTTGGTTATGTTCCCATGTATATCTACAGATGCATGTCTGTATATACCTGTATAGATATATATTTATGCTTACATATATATGTATATATATATATATATATATATATATATATATATATATATATATATATATATATATATATACACATATAGATATAGACATGCATATCGATAGATGTATGCATATGTATGTATATATGTTTATATATATATGTATATATATATATATATATATATATATATATATATATATATATATATATATATATATATAAAATTAACCGCACTCAAAAAAAATGAACAAAGAGAAGAAATTTTAACTAAGAAATGAACTTCGTGACAATAACAGCATTCAAAAAATAGTAAATCACACCAACAACTCTTGTAGTACTTTAGTGCTTTCGTCTTATTTATTATCAAGACTTCTTCAGAAAGACATGTTTCATAACTGGTTACATTATGAAACATGTCTTTCTGAAGAAGTCTTGATAATAAATAAGACGAAAGCGCTAAAGTGCTACAAGAGTTGTTGGTGTGATTTACTATTTTTTGAATGCTGTTATTGTCACGAAGTTCATTTCTTAGTATATATATATATATATATATATATTTATATATATATATATTTATATATATATATATATATATATATATATATATATATATATATATATATATCTACACATATAGATATGTTATATCTATGTAGAGTCTATATTAGATCACTGAATGCTTAAAAAAGCAAATGGTGATTAATCGACCCTATGTAAGTGAAATCTTACAATTTTAAACTGTCAGAACAGCAATTTTTTTTCCTAGGGGAAAAATCGCTGTTCCAACAAAAAAAAATACTTTAATCATTACATTAAGTGGGGGGCTTCGACCCCCACTCCCCCCTACTTAAATATACCAACTCTGAGACTGCACTACCGTGCCAAATATGGCAAGTAATGAAGCAGCCAAACAAATTCTTTCCCAGGGAAAGAATTTGCTTAAAAGCCGCTTCGATATTTTGCCATTTCAGGCTTTTGAGTTCGACCAAGATACATTCAAAAGAATGCATCTTTGGTCTTATAATAGGGAACCTCTATTTAGATATTAATAGATACACACACACACACACACACACACATACATCTACATGTTGAAATACATTTCCTGTACTGTTGAATGACTGGGCTGGATGATCTGTTTGTGAAAAAATTAGAGCAATGTGTATCTGACATGGCTTAGTGGTAAATCACTTTGTGTATGGTATGCAGGGTCCTGGGTTTGAGCATTGCAAAGGCTGTTTATTTTGTTGCTGGGCAGAACAAGGGCCATTGGATACAGAGAGATTAAGGCACTTTTCAGCAGTTGTAAGCAGGTTTGCGTGGGTCTGCGCAAAGGTAAGCACTGCTAATTTCCAGTTAGAGTTTAATATACTAATTTAGCTTCTCAGTTGCTTAACCTGTGTAGGCATTGCTTACCCCCATGCAAATAAGCTTAAACCTGCTTACTGCTGCTTAAAAGTGCTTACAGCTGCTTATCCCAGCGCTAATTTCTTTAAAAGAAAAGAAAAAAGGTTTGATAGGAAAGTGGTGTATAAGGGGCACAAAGAGGGGAAGACAGTGGGGAAATTATCTAAGGATGTGCAGGAGGGTGTAGGGAAGGTCCATAGCTGTCCATTTCTTCTACAGCAACAGCTGTGCTTATACACTGACTGTAGAGGTAGATTTGAACACTCAAACCCCTGAGACAGGGGTGAGGACAACAATAATATGTTGTGATGCCAATTAGACCAGATTACATGTGTCCAGTGGACATGTGTGTGAAATGGACAGCTATATATGGGATGTGATTTTTTTTGGGAACAGATTGCCCTTTTTTTCAGGTGAGAGTGGGATGTTGGAGAGGGATAGTAGGTATATTTGGGGAGGTAGGTTGGGTAGGTTAACAGATGAGACAAACAAGATGCATACAGGGGCAGCATATGACACATATGGGGAGTAAACACCTTGATGGGAAGGGGTGTTGGGAAATCAGAAACCCATGAGCCCCATAGTGGAAACAGTGGGACTGAAATCCCAACCCATGGGCAGTCACCACTGCACCTTCACAGGCCAGAAGATACCTGTGCTGGCGGCTGAGTCGGAGAACCAGGCAGACCCTATAGTCATAACATGCAGCCCTCGAGCTGGTGTAGATGATCTACATACTGCTGATTGAGCTCTCTACGCACTACGACCCAGACCTGGAGACAGGTGACAGCTTCCTGTCGGCACCCGCTCCTGCGGGGGGGGGGGGCCCCATCCACTGAGGCAGTTCAACCTGAAGGTGGTGCAGGACCAATGGATGAGGAGGTCCTGGGTTGGGCCCCAGATGTGCTGGTGCCCGGTGCCACGGCCAGCTGAGGTGGGACAGATGGGTCCGCTGGGCCGCTCATTCCCATACGTGCTATGGTGTTTATAGTGTATAAACATATGTGGATTAGTAATAGTCAACATGTTCCATGATTAGGTATAACAGCATGCATAGATATCCCATTAACCCAGACACCAGATATGGAACAGTTGCATAGCAAACGGGACACATGCATATATGGGACCACAGTGGTAATAGCAACAGCATGCAGGTACATTGATGGCAACATGCCATCAATGTTGCAGTATTTCAACATTGCACATGCATAGGAACAGATTTAAATACTTATCACCAATAGGACATATGTCCCAACATAACATTGGAGTCATCACATACCAGTTAAGGTGGGAATTTAGTGTATTGTTGGATATATGGTGGGGGGAGAGAAAGATGTCAATTAACAACTAGTATATTCCTGTAGTTCGCATTACTGTCCTAATCAGTGCTGTTATCTGTACCTTACAAGTATTACTGCACTCACCTATTGCCTTAGTTTGGACAGTGATATGTCTGTCAACATCTTTAAACATGAACTGGTTTAACTTGCAGTATACACTTCTTACCTGGTATACCTGTGGAGGAATTGTTTGTTAACACTAACTGTTTCTACACATACTCCCAGATTCCAGGTTGATGTTATGCACATACCTGTCCATCTCTTTTTGCACAGACTCTGGCCATGTCTTGACCTTGTGCAGGTGAACCGGGACATATGTAGGCTATTGCCCTCTTCAACTTTTAGTGACTTACAACACTCTTATAAAGGATTTCCTACATAGTTATATTATGTAGCACAATGTAGGTGACAGTGATCAGTGATACCTTATTATTCAGAGCAACTACAACACTCACAATTCTATACAATACCAAAGTAAACAGTACCAGTAAGGGGTATCAAGATTTTATTTCTCGGCACAGTGTTCGTATCCGACGTACCTGTGGGAGCAATGTTTGTTATCAATACCTGAATGTTTCCACACAAAGTACCAGATTTCACATTAGTATTATGCACCTACATCTCACTCTGTTACTGTATACACTCTGGTCACAGCTTGACAACATGGGGGTGTAGATACGACATATTTAGCTTATTACTCTTATAACAGTTTGAGGAGTTGCTAGAGTGACAGGTTTGTTCTTGTAGATGTGTGACAATCAGTTTTATTTCTTGTTTGCTGCCTATACGTCTGGGATCATCCCACTGATTTCTGAGGGGGACAGAGTGACAGGCAGCAGATATGGACCAATTTACTGGACATATCTGTACAGTTGTGGGGCATGATTCTGTATGCAGACTACTACCACTCCCAGGATTGGAACCATGGCTGCGTATGCAAAAAATACAACAGTTCACGTCTCAGTCATGTGTGCTATTCAGATTTTGTTGCTTGTCTTTTAACTGTTTTCTCTCTGTGTCTCTCTCAGTTGTACTAAATGACCTCCGGGGATTACACCAGTCATATACAGACATTCCTACACATTCTATTTATGTTGCACAGTGTGGGTAACAGTGCTTAATACAACAGTACTATTAAGTGATTGCAAATCTATATTACCATATGATACCAGAGTATACACATGCAGTCCGGCAGTTAGACCTTTATTGTCAGGCTATCATGCTTTATTTACATACAATCTATATGAGACTCTTCCTGCCATATTCTCTGGTGTATGCAGTACTTGCCTTAAACAATACAGGTTTTATACTGGCAATTAACTTACTAATGCTTTTAGATTTATTTCCTATGACAGTACATGCAAGAGTATTACTTACCTGCCTCGCATCACAAACTCTGCAGCCGACATCCATGGGGCCTCCTGGTTCGTGACCCACTCACTTGCCGCTGTGAAGGACATGAGAAGAATATTTAGCCATACCTATCCATAATATACATGAGCTGGCAATTATTAAACAGGTAGTGGAATGATACTTACACACAGCTGGGACAACCCCTGCCATCCTAGCCTCTTGGATCCACTGATCCAAGAGATCCCCCTTACGCCACTTCAGGTCGGCATAGTGATGCCTGACCTGCTCACCAGTTCAGGGTATTCCAGTGGCACTGGTGAGGTCATGGGCGAAATGGTCCCAGGCTTCCGCCTTATATTGGGAACCCTGGTACTGGCCCTGCAGCAGTCTCTGCACATGGTCTTTGACAAGGAGTCCTGCCATGATTCTGCACTCCTGAATGCCCCAGCATTGCACTTGAAAGCGCACTCCCTCTCCCCTTTCTGCCATGGTGTCTGCATGGGGAAGCTACAACCAGTTATGAGATGTATTCCCGCCTGTTGGGTTTAAGTAGGGCCAAATTCCTGCACATTGGCATGATTGGCCAGTTTTGAAAAGGCTAAGATATTGGCAACAAAAACAATAGCAAAGCAGCAAAGCAACAACAGCAAATACAACGAAAAACAAATACCAGGAACCCAATGAATAAAATGTATTCCTCTCTGACGTCTCAGCATACACTGCCTCCAGGAACTCAATGAATAAAATGTATTCCTCTCTGATGTCTCTGCATACACTGCCTCTAGGAACTCAATGAATAAAATGTATTCCTCTCTGACGTCTCGGCATACACTGCCTCCAGGAACTCAATGAATAAAATGTATTCCTCTCTGACGTCTCGGCATACACTGCCTTCTTGGAGTACACAGTTACTTCACATCACGCACTTGGTTTATATACACTGCTAAATAAGCAATTAAACAATAAAGTCATCAGGTAATACCATAAAACACTTAAAACACATTTAAAGTAATACATGTCAATTAAAATCAACATTCATACCATTTGGAAACAAAATATCAAACTTTCATATATACACTGCTTCTTTATAAAGAAGTTTATTCTTTCCGACTCCCCCCCAAAAAAAAACACACTCTACTTTTTTCTAAAATTGTGGCTTGTAAACCATGAACAGAAATACCATGTGCTTACAAAAAATGTTGTGCCACTGAGCTCTGTTCCTTTTTATTTAGAATATCACAAACATGTTCTATAACCTTATTTTAAAAGCTCTTTTGGACTCACCCACATAAAACTTTATTGCAGGGACTTCTGTGGACATAAATAATGCCCTCAATGTCATACCTTTAATTCCCACAAACTTCAAATCTTCGACCATTTAAGAGTCCAAAATAAGGCACAATAAATTTGCATGCCTTACATTTGCTACTTCCTACTGTCCCTTTTATTCTTAGTGACTCATGTAAGACCTCCTTGGGTCTGCAAAACCTAGATTTCACCAAAAAGCTGTTAATATTCCTACCCACTCTGTATGAAGCAACAAGTTTATTGGACATCCATGAACTTCCAACCTTTACATTTGATAACAGTTGCCACTGTGTTTGTACTATCTCATTAAGCCTATTGCTAAATCCACTATATGTGGTTACAAAATACATTTCACAACCAAATTCAGTATTGTTATTTAATTTAGAAACTCCCTTCCATTTTCTGTTGTTGTTTCCTATATATTCTTTATTAAATGTAGACCATGCCTTAACAATTATATCTTCACCATAACCACGCTTTCTGAACATCTCAAAAGTATAACTTATCTCCCTTAAAAAATCTTGTTCATCGCTGCATAGTCTGTAAAGACATATGCATTCATCATAAAGTAAGGCTTCAATCGTATGCCCAGGATGACAACTTGTTGCTTTCAAATAATATATATCCCCCTGAAATTTCCTACGTACTTTTGTAATTAATGTTCCATCTTCATTAAGTAACAAGTCTGCATCCAAAAAGGACACCTTCTTCCTTATTTGGATGCCATCAAATGTAAAATTAAATCTGTTTACTTGTAATTCATCTAAAAATTCTGCACTTTCTGTTCTGCTCCTTCACATAAAAAATTAAATCATCAATAAATGTAAAATAACTCAACATATTGGCAAAAAGATCTTTTCCTATAAACATATTCAACTTCAAATAAGCCCATAGTTAAATTAGCATATGAGGGGCAAAAGCCGGCCCCACAGCTGTTCCACATTTCTGATGATAAACTTGGTTATCAAACTCAAAATAATTATTCTTCAAACAAAAATGTACTAAATCTACAATATATTCTGTAGTGGGTGACTCACCCATGAAAACTCTGATTGCCTCAAGGCCATCACATCTAGAGTCACCCAATGCATCTTATTAGTCCATTGTACTTTCCTTAACTTACTTAAAAAATCAAAAATATCTTTAACATAAGCAGGTAATAAAACTACCTTGTGTAGCAACAGGAAATGCAGCAATTGTCCTAGATTGTAAGTAAAATAATTTCTACCCAAAACAATAGGGCACCCCGGAGGGGCCTGGATATTTTTGTGAATTTTAGGTAAACAGTCGAATGTGGCAATACTATGACTGTTCATAGTTAGCTTCTTATGAACATCATCAGCAGTTAAGTAACCTAACCTGACACCTTTATTAAGTAAATATTTGAATTCAACTAAGGCTTCCAAATGCTGACTTGTATCTACCTTTGAATAAACTGAATTGTCATCCAAATGTTCATGGCACATCTTCAAATACTGGAATATATGCATCACAACTAGTGTGTTTCCCTTGTCAGCAGATTTAAAAAAAAACAGCTGTTCATTTTTAGTCATATTTAATAATGCTGACCACTCTTCTCTAGTTAAATTGTAAACAATATTCTGTTTTTAATTTAAAAACATATTTAATTAAGTTTCAGCAAACAAATCTACTGTTTTATGAAAATAACTAATGTCAGCATCAAAAAAAAAAACTGGAACATAACTGCTGTGTGTTTTGACACAGCTAGTATCAAGTAAGCTGTATGCATTATATTAATTATCAGAAGCACAAGAAAAATAATTCTCTTCCATACTAGAATCACTGGCATTAATACATTAATTTTGTTTAGTACTATTTGCAGTATTAAACATGCATTTCAGTTGTAATTACCTAACTAATCTTCCTATTGATGCCTGACTTGCTCACCAGTTTGGGGTATGCCAGTGGCACTGGTGAGGTCACGGGCGAGATGGTCCCAGGCTTTCGCCTTATATTGGGAACCCTGGTACTGGCCCTGCAGCAGTCTCTGCTCATGGTCTTTGACAAGGAGTCCTACCATGTCTCTGGACTTCTGAATACCCCAGCGCTGCGTCCAAAAGCGCACTCCCTCCCCCCTTTCTGCCATGGTGCCTGCATGGGGAAGCTACAGCCAGTTATGAGATGTATTTCTGCCTGTTGGGTTTAAGTAGGGCTGAATTCCTGCACTTTGCCATGATTGGCCAGTTTTGAAAAGGCTAGGTTATTGGCAAACCTGCTTACCTAAGGTTGGCATTGTTTAAAGGGGTGTACCACTGGGCAAATTGAGTTACACCAACTAAGCTGGCCTGTGCAATGCTTAGCGTTGCTTAATATTTACTTAGCATTATATTTGCTTTTTGGCATTGATTTATTATTAGGGCTGAATTCCTGCACTTTGCCATGATTGACCGGTTTTGAAAAGGCTAGGTTATTGGCAAACCGGCTTACCTAAGGTTGGCATTGTTTAAAGGGGTGTACCACTGGGCAAATTGAGTTAGATGGCCTACACATTGCTTACACCAACTAAGATGGCCTGTGCAATGCTTAGCGTTGCTTAATATTTACTTAGCATTATATTTGCTTTTTGACATTGATTTATTATTCATTACATCTTATATATATATATATATATATATATATATATATATATATATATATATATATATATATATATATATGTCTGGTATCCATGATTCATGTGTATGCACACTGTATGGGGTCCTTGTGTGTAATAGGGGACTTCAACACTGTATTACCATTACACCTCACATCTGGGCTTACTTCTGTACTCCATTTTACATATTTATGTTATGTAGTACGTTATAGAACATATGACTGTATACTGATTCCTTTCACATATTCAATTTGATTTTACTATCATGAGGATTTGTTTGGTGATACCTCATTCTTATGTGCTGCTGTGATGGCTTGGTGGTTAACTACTGTGACTATAGTGTATAGGGTCCTAGGTTCAAGACCTGCAAGGCTGTTTAGTTTGTTGCTGGGCAGAACAAGGGCCGTTGGATACAGAGTGATTAAGGCATTTTTAAGCACTTGTAAGTGGGTTTGCACAGGTTTGCGTGAGGGTAAGGACTGCTAACCTCCAGTTAAAGATGCTCACAGAGGGTTAGCTTCAATATTGCTAAACTTGTGTGTGCATTGCTTACCCCCATGCAATCTGGCTTAAACCCGCTTACTAGTGCTTAATAGTGCTTACACCTGCTTACTAGTGCTTATTCCAGCTTAGCACTGCACTAATTTAGACAGTAATGTATGATGGTTCTTGGGAAGGTGGGGGATTTGGAAGCTGTATGGGGTTATTATTCATTACACATTTTACCTTCCATTTCTATCCCCGATTCCTGTGTACATATACTGTATGGGGCATATGTGATTATCTGTGGACCTTGCAACATTATGACACTGATACCTCACATCTGCATTTAATGCAGTACCCCAGTTCACGAATATATGTTATTTAGTAGGTTATGCAACTAAAATTATTGGTCATGAGGTGATTTGACATGGAAAATGCAATGTGTTGCAGTGGGACTAAAACCGGGAATGACTGCTCGTAAGTCGAGTGCTTTGCCCACTACACTGTTGCTATACTGTTTCATTTGCATATATCTTCCTTTTTATCCTCTTCTGCCATTTAAGCTGCATTACCTGTAGCTAAGTGATGGGCAAACCCGTGCACCTACGGTTAAATTTAATCTGTTTCATAAAAAAAAGGATCTTTATATTGCTTGTGTTTACTACTGCTCTTGTACATGTGGGGGATGTTGCTGGTGGTATGGGGACACCTATGAGTGGTCTCGCTAATTATTTTAGGGTTTTCTGATGTTCTTTATTGCAGGGGCATGTATATTCTGGAAGTTCTGCTCTCAGACATGCCCCCTGCACTCTTGTAAGATTAGGAGCTCAGGCAGTGTGCCTTCATTGATATGCATGGCCCACTGCCTTCCTGCTCCTAAACGTCTGCTTTTGTGCAGGACTAAGCTAGTCCTGCATGTAAGATTAGTAAATCCGGGGGATAGTCTTCTTCATCTATGTTAGGAACCTTATAGATAATACCCAGCAGTGTGCAGATATGGTGGTGAATGGCACAACCTTCACTGACCATAGTGGCATAGCAAATCTACTGGCTGATAAATTTAGCTCTAACTTTACCACAACTCCTTCCCCAAAACTACCTCCTGTGAGATCTTTTCTAGCATATCCTCCTCAACTCTTGACAGGGTGCAGGTCCTGGAGGTGCTGCCTAAGGCCAAGAACACTGCTTCAGAGGGCCCTGACAAACACATTTGCTTTCTAAATAGCCTAAAACATGACCTAGCAGGACCACTTGATGCACTCTTCAACTACAGCCTCAAAACACCTTACATGCTAGTTGAATGGAGGGCTACTATGATCATGCCTTTTCATAAGGGGCGGACCATCAATGGATCCAGGGAAATACAGATCCATCAGTCTAACAAGTCTAATATGCAAAGACATGAAATGAATTATCATGGAAAAGATCAACAAGGATATTGGTAACCTACAGACACTGGACATAACCCAGTTTGGCTTTGTTAAGGGAAGGTCTTGCCAACTTAACTTGGTAAATTTCTATGAGAGAGTCACCATGACTATGGATGAGGAGAACGGTGCATACCACCTATCTTGACCTGGCCAGGGTGTTCAATACAATACCCCACTCAGGTTTCTTTGACAAACTCTCAGAACTAGTCAAAAATTCATACATAACTCCTTAGATTGCCAGCTGGCTCACAGATAGAACACAAGAATTCAGGATCAATGAGACCACCTCTATCAAGTGACTGGTCACCAGTGAAGTACCTCAGGGCTCTGTGTTGGGCCAGCTCCTGTTTGGCATCTGCATCTCAGAAGTCATGGATAATGCCAAAGTCCTCTGGCTCACCAGGTTTGCAGATGACTGCCAACTGGGAGCTATCAGAGTGTCCCCCCATGACAACAACATCCTACAAGAGTGTCAAATACACACAAATTACTGTTGTGAAAACCATGGATTAAAACTCAATGCATAGAAATGCATTATAGTGCCCTTTCTTAAAGCATCCAACCAAGCTAATTACTTCATTGATAAAATACCCCTAAGAGTTGACCTGATAGTTAGGGATCTGGGAACATATGTAGACAGTAATCTGGTGTCCTACCAACATGTAGCCAAGGTAGTAAGAAAATCATTCAATGTCACCCAACTCATAAGCAAAGGTGTGACATCCAGGTCCAAGGCTGTAACAGTACCACTCTAATCAGCCCCTATCAGACCTATCATTGAGCACAATGCCACTTTTTGGCATGCACCTAACTGGGTCCTTGCAACAGTTGAAAAGCCCACAGAGGTTTCTTACCTGGATAATTCAGGGTATCTATACACTGTCCTACACAGATGGTCTTATATCTCTATACTCAGTCTGCTACAGGTTATTGAGAGGTGATCCATGCTTGGCATTTAAAACATCTTCAGTTCTAGCTCTGATGGATCCCTTGCACACCTGCAAGACAAACAGAACCAGAAACACTAGATCCAAGGGCCTGAACTTTGTCTACAACATAAACAGAACATGCTGGAAGGACATATATATGTCTAAAAGGATCACAGTGCCATGGAATAAGCTCCCCATTTATGTGAATCTGACTTCATCCCTGACCGTATTCAAAAGAAATCTTGATCACTGGATGGGAAATCAAATTCACCCTTGGCCTGGTCCCCAACTAATATACCCCTACATAAAACATAGCTACTTCTTTATTAACATTACCATACAAATGTCCAAGGAAGTCTGGTACAAAACTGGGTGGTGTTGCACAGCTAGGCTTATCAAACCACTGGTGGTCATAGGCCTAGTAAGAACCTATGAATCTATGTATATTATATGCCAAGCACTTAAGAAGATAAGGTCAACACAAAATCTAAAACCTACCTGACATGTCTTTTTGTGACTCTACTGCTGAAAGTGAGGGTTGAAATGCCACTCCCATGTGAAAAGATAGACATAAAAGCATCAACATTAAGTACATATCAGCCATCATGTAGCACTCCACCTGAGCTATAACACACAACAAATAAGATAGACATATAACGGATGGACAAATATAAGATGTGCAGATTGCAGGTGTTCCATGTAAGTGAACAAGAACCACAGTAGTTATGAAGGGCACATATGTAATTATCAATACTGAAATGTATCAGACAGATACAGTGCCTTACCAAGTACATCCAGCCTTTTTGGTGGACATATCATCAGTCATAATGGGGATCTTGTACTATACCAAGGCTTGCAAACTTCTACATGTGAGTATGCTTCACAGTCATGACTGGAAGCAGAGGAACAGAACAATGATATATTACACTCACAGGATATAGATACACGTATGTGACAAATGCTGCGCATCAGCCAGATCTACAGAGCAGAAAACAAGGCAGCATGAATATTTTAGATGGCAGCTGTGCTAAAAACCCTGTTATATCATCAGGATGATCAACCTTACCTGGCCTGTCTTTTTGTGCAGCTTCCAGGCCCATGTCTTGTGATGATATATCCATGTGTTAAAATGGTATACAAATATCAACATGTGAGTATACTCAACAGTCATAACAGGAGGCAGGATTTCAAAACAACTATGGATCACATTAATAGTATATGGAGACACTTTCATGACATGTGTTGTTGCTGGGGAGATATGCATTTGAGAAAACCTGCATGACACACTTTGTTGAGAGGGTTATTATCTAGGTACTGTGTTGGTAAGATAACATCCTGTAACACTTAGTTGTTTATCCAGATCAGGTGTATTTCCACATTCATGGCATATTTCTGCTGCTGGAATACAAATATAATAGTACTTTAATAATTGTGAATTAATGTTTTTCATGACAAATGGTGTATACTGCAGTGTTTGGAAAGGTAGGACATACTTGTATGTCTTGGAACACCTGCTTCAATACCTCCTTGGGTATCTGAAGATCCAGATTGGTAGTATGATGTGAGACTAGGAACACTGATATCTTATCCAGGGGAGGTAATGGTGGACCACCTCCAGCTACATTCCTCACCCTCTCATAGCAATGGAGTCCACTGGCTGCAAGGACAATCATATCAGAGCAATGTTACCGACAGTCCACCAAAGATCTATTGTGGCCACTCACAGCATTTATCATGTGTGTAGGGTCCATCTGCATTTGATTCTTACATCAAAGAAGGTTGCAGCCATAGTGGCACAGAGCCTCAATTACGGTTTCATTCTCTCTCTGGAAGAAATTGTCTACCCAAGACAATTTTTGATTGACATGTGGAAGACAGGGTGATATGCCCATATTAGACTTCATATAAGGGCTCACATATTGACATAATGATATTAAATAAATATGTCAATTGGATTGTTCGCCTTTCATTTACAATGCAAAGCTTTGCAAAACAATCCATTTAATGAATAACACTATGTATAAAAAATCTGAATGAAAATGAAAAACGTGTCCGAATATGTCATCCACATGGATTACTAGCATTGTTACATCTACCAAATTATTTAACAGTTTTGCACAGGTTATATGTGCCTATGTGGAATTTGAACACGTGCAACTGGATACTGCAATAACCAATGTGCTACAAATTGAGTAATATAGCACTGGTGTTGCCACAGTTGCATTAATATCTAAACAGAAAGAGCATGTGTACCTTAAGAATGTAGGATGTATGCCACATAGTGCCACAGTCAGGGACACACACATCATAACAAGTGTTGCTGTCATTATGTGGAAAGCAATACAAATAATGGAAGGTACACTTAGACAGTTAAGAAAAAAGTCAGCATATTAGTATTAGAGAGTATTTGTAAATGTGTAAGTGAACATACAACTTAACGGAAGTTCTAAGAAGTCCCTGGTTTCTGTAAACATACCACAGACTTTATAGGTTAGTCAGAAATAGCTACAGATATATTCTCATTCCATCCATACGTATAGTTCACCAGGGCTGTTTCCTTTACATCTATACAACTGCATACTGGAATAATCTCCTAGTCACTGACAGACATTTACCCGTTTTTATGCATATTGTTTAATTGTACCCCCTCCTTTATGTAACATACAGATTAAAAGGCAGACAATTAAAAAATGACAAAACACGTAAGTTGGTTTATACAGATTATTGATAACACAGGTATATGGTAATAGCAATCTATTCCACCACAACTGAGCCTGCAGGTTATAATTACCATTAAAGCTAACAGCAAATCAGCTATACCTTAAAGTGCATTTAGCTATGTGCACACAGCTTTTGAGTACCATTTGTACAATACATAATTAATGAGGTTCATTGACTTCTCACATTTGCGAATGTCCATGCAAGTTCTCAAAATTCAGTGCATTAAACAGTAGCTAAGTGTAAGGTGCTCAGGCAACTACCCAATAGGTATAATTAAACAGTAATATCTGTAATAGATTCCCAATGCCCTCCAATAGTCTACTACCATCCTATATGTGTCAATTTTCAAATGTAATATTGATACAATTACTGCTCATAGCATTGCTGCTTGTGAACTGAGTGGGACCTCAGTTAACATTTTTTTGTAGGCATTTTACAGCAAGTTTCAACTGCCATAGTGAGGGTGTCGACCAAGAAGAGGCTTCGCATGTCTGGTTGCCTAATTGGACAGAGAACAAGATCACCCAGATGGTCACTATCTATGTTTGACATGAGCAGAGGATGCAAACATGCCCCAGGAACTTTGGGATGACCAAAATTTGAAACACGATTGCAAGGGGAATACCACAGATGGACTGTGATCTAACTGACTGGCATGCAGGTCTACCAACGCTATGATGATCTACATTAAAGGGACACAGAAGATCTTTGCCTAAGGGTTGCAGAGATCTGACTTCAGCCAGCAGACTTCTACAGTAAGTTGCATAAAACACACATTAACACCTGCAATACCATATATGTATTTACTAAGCATACCTTTTTTGTAACTGTTTCAAGTGTTTTCTTTGGACATTTGTAGGAATTTAAGTTCCACTCATTAAAGTTACCATTTTTGTTTTAACACATTCTGAGGTTATCTTCAACTATACTGGGCCAGTGTACATGTTATGAAGGATTTTTGATTGTAACTGTACATTCATTTATTTGGACTTCACACACATGACTATTACTGAAATTCCCTTATAGCTGATGTTATACGCATTCCGCAACTGTGATGTCCCTTAGATCAAATGGATAAGCAATATGGTAGAGTAACTACTGTTCTTGTGTATGTGTATGTGCATGTGTGCATGCGTGTGTGTGTGTGTGTGTGTGTGTGTGTGTGTGTGTGTGTGTGTGTGTGTGTGCATGCGTGTTTTCAAACATTACAGCCTATTTTTGAAAATATCGGCAGTTATTTATGTAATATTGTACATCCCATATGAAAGACCTACAGTTGTTTGGCAACTTATACTGTAGAGATTTTTACACATCCAGCATGGCTGTAATTCACTGACTCCTATAGCTCTTAGACAGCTGATGACTACACATTTCTTTGTTTTGTGCACAGCTTCTAGAAGCATCACACGGTATACTTCTGTTTTTAATGACTCTTGAATAATGCATTCATTAGTAAGCTCTACGTTAAAGAAATACGTACTAAATTGACTAAGGAAACAAGCAAAAAACACCAAAAGCAAGTGAAAACCAAGAAAGATTACTCAGCAGGCCGTTCAATGATTAAATTCCATTTTAATGAGCACTTTCGAAGTGGTCAGTGCCCCAACTTCATCAGACAAAACAAGACTTTGAAGTCACATCCTTAAATACTCATACATTCATTATTTCATTATTCAATTATCTTTCTTAATTACTTTCTATTAATTACTATACCCATTTTTTCTTTGTTTAAAAGCATAGAATAAACCATTGGTCCATACTTTAATGTGTTCAAGCTTATAAACACAATCTACTTATATTTCATAATTTCACTCCATATAAAATAAAATAAAAGTAGAACTAAAAATGTAAAATACAAAATACACTTACAAAATGCTATTAAATACTGCCATTAAAACCAGGTATATTTTACTAAGAGCCCACAAATCAATAATCATTGCAACAGATAATTGCTAAAGCTTTGTGCAAACTTAAAACCTACTTTTAAAACCACGTTGGGTGCGGTACATAAATACATATTAAATATGTTACAATTTATGTGTAATAATCTAAAAATACTCTAATTACCAAATTTCATTGCCATAAAAATATATGTATGTGCATGTACATGTCTCCATATACATGGACATATATAACATAATATAATACACATAAATTATATCCAAAAAAGGTTCCCTCTATGTAAAAATTGTTAGAAAAACATTTTATATAGCCCACCTAATCATGAAGGGATTCACATCTAGATTAGGGGAGGTCATCTTGCCTCTTTACTCATCCCTCATCAGGCCCATAATCGAGAACAATGCCCCTTTTGGGATGTACCTTACCAAACACCTGCAGCAACTGGAAAGACCCCAAAAGTACCTCACCAAGAGGATCAAAGGGCTCAAACAGATGCCATATGCTGCCCGGTGAAAGAAACTTCAGCTCTACTCAGTGGCATACCGCCTGCTCAGAGGCGACCTGTGCCTGATGTATAAAGCCATGTCCAACCCGGAATTAAGGGACATGCTGCACCTCAAAAAATCCAAATCCCATCGAGCTACACGCTCGAGAGACTTGAACCTCAGCACTGAAATAAATAGGACATGCTGGAGGGAAAAATTCATAACCCAGAGGCTCCCTTCACTCTGAAATAAAATCCCAGTCCAGGTTAGGCAGAGTCCCTCATTGACTCTCTTCAAGAGGAATCTTGATGAGTGGATGGGAGATCGTAGGTTTACCCCAGGTATCACTTCTGTGTCACTGTTAGACAGAGGCACAGTATACTAACCGCGAAAAAGGGCATAGCAAAATTAATTTAAAATGAGTGGCGAAAGCCAAACATAATCTGGCTAGGCTTATAAATGCCCTAGGGCAGATAGCCTAGTATGAACCTATGAATCTATGAATATATAGATATATATATATATATATATATATATATATATGTGTGTGTGTGTGTGTGTGTGTGTGTGTGTGTGTGTGTATATTTATTTTTGCTTTGACCACCTCAGTTTATTTCCATTATTTGTATTGATTTATTAATTATTGATTTTATATTTATAATCCACCACCATTCTACCTAAAGAGTGCCTTTAACTTCAGAATACTTTTAATTGATGCGTATTCATTAAGGCCTGGTGGAATATGTGCCGATGTACGAATTTGCCACATTAACTCACTCTCTTCTAATTTAAGTTGCCAGGGTCCACCCTTTATTCCGCATTGCACCTGTTGTATTACTATATATTGAAATCTGTGGTTTGGGTTATCTACTATATGTTTAGCTAATGCATTTGTGGTGTCCCTCCTATTAATACAATATTGGTGCTCGTAAATCCTTTGTTTAATTTTTCTTTCTGTCTTGCCAAATGGGAACCTTACAGCTTTGGTGCAACTTTTGCTGGGTCGATTTGAGAATTTGACCCAAAGGATGGACGAGAGAGGAGGAGTGAACAACAACCACTGTAACCCATGAACAGGTTCAGCACAAGCCAATTCAGCTCAGGTGAGCGAACCAGAGCGGTTACATTTAGGAACATCTAACCTAAGTGGAAATCATACACAGGATGAAGCAAGTAACAACTTGGTATCTCAAATCGGTTGAATAACCACCAAAACAGCTTAGAACAAACATCGGGATCTAATACAATTCCTACCATGGCAGATTTTCTTAGTCATAAAAACTTTTTTAGAAACAAATCATCTAATGAGGTTGTGCAAAGAACAGAATTTAAGGCTGAGTACAATCAGTACTTTATTGAATGACTTTGATCACAAACTGTTCAAATGCCATAAATTACAGTTAGAGGTGGCATATTTGTAAGAATGTATTGATAAGAAAATTATCCTTAGAGGGTTGCGCCAATGGCGCTATCCGGTGGGGTTAGTGGAGAATTCAGTTTTCTGCCAAGAACTGCTAACTTTATTTGATAAACAAGGATTAAAATTTTTGCAATCACTCATCAACTTTTATAACTCTGAGATTAATAATTTAAAAACTGAGCTTGAAATACTGGAACACTCCATCAATGTAGATAGTGAGTTTCCTAGGTATAAGTACGAATACGCTAGGATTTTCTCCAGTATCGAAGCCACCCTAATAAAACTTCTAGCTACTAAAAAGAAAAAAATCAGCAGAGGTTTAAATGAGTATGCCAATAACAAAGCATACCCCTCACCCCCGAAGATTTCACATATTCTGCCTAGTCCCTATGAGTTATCCAATTCACAGAATGATGATAACATTGAAGAAGCAAATCAGACAGTAGGGAATGAAAATGGAGCCGCACAAGCACAGCCACTACGCCGTAGCGAAAGAATTATGAACAATAATACTCAAAATAACAGAGCTCAACAACACATTGAGGTAATCAACGGTGAACCAAACAGTATAAATAATCAATAGGGTTTTCAAAGGGGTCACAATGGGCGATACAACAACTCAAATGGCAACAGGAATCAGGGCCAGAGGAGGAATCGTCGGAATCAGAGAAGGAGATGACAGGAACCTTGCAAGAAGGACCACAGATCTTATAAGCTCAGAAGAAGATTTCAAAATATTTAACTACACATTTTTGACTATAGAACAAGATATGGTAGACTTCTTTGCAAAAGGATTGTCCTTTGTGCCAGATAGAAGGGCCAATGTGGTTAAGACTATTGTGGACTTAAAATTGTTTGTACGTAAGTTAAACCTCACTTCCTTAATGAGAACAAATTCTTCACTTACTAACACTTTAAGAGTATCCAGTATTTTTAACCCTCCCCTACATGTAACCTTGAGTATTTTTGAAAAAATATGCAAAATGGATTTGAGAGCTATATTAAGTGATTCATACAACAGCCAAACAATTAAGGCAAATATCTCTAGTAAGGAAATTGATTTTTTACATTTATTAAATGTGTGCAATATTAGGGTTATGAAACCAGATAAGGGTGGGGGTTGGTCTTTATGGACCAAAGTGAATATAATAGAAGAATGGATTGTTACCTGTCCACCGATGTATACACACAGGTTAGCATCAATGAAGTTAATGGGGCCTATAAAAAGATCAGGGGCATACTTGATGACCTATTCCTAGAAGGAACCATTGACATTGACACATATCAATATCTATCCATGTCTGCTCCTAAGATTCCTGCCCTTTTTGGTTCCCCTAAGCTCCATAAGAGCTATATTGATCCTCCCTTTAGACCCATTGTAGACGGTAGAGGATCAATAACATATGCCTGTGCCAAATTTATTTATAACATGTTGAAACCCCTTATTCAAGATGAACCACAGATCTGTCGAGATTCCTGGAGTTTTTTAGGTAATATTAATAAACTGGAAATCAATAAAAGCAATATCTTTCTTACGATAGATGTAAAAGATTTATATACAGTGATTTCGCAAACTCTGGGACTTGCATGGATTAGGGATTTTATGTCCCTAAAAAAGGTATACGATAAAAACATCTATTTGGTTGAGACATTGTTAGAGGTAGTACTATCTAATAACTTTATGATTTTTGATGGGCAATTTTATCTCCAAAACACGGGAGTGGCGATGGGGTCACCCTGTGGTGGACGTTTTGCAAATTGAGTAATGCATATTGGGAAAGAACCTTACTGTTTAATAATGGTTTGTTTCAAGAAAATGTGTTATGGTATACTAGGTATCAGGATGATATGTACCTTATATGGCAGGGAGAGGAAAGACTTATTGAGGCTTTTGTAGCAAGTATGACCGATATGACTGATTTCCTAGAATTTACATACCACATAGGGTTGGAAAGCATTAATTTCCTTGACATAAATTTAGCAAAGGATAAAGCCAATCATAGATATAAAACTACAATGTATACGAAACCCACGCACTCAAAGGCTTTCTTACATTTTTCTAGTAGCCGCCCTTACCACAGAAAAAGCAGTTGTAAAGGGACAGATGGTAAGGGTGGCCAGGATGGTCTCTGAAGATACCGACTATGTAAAAGAATGTGAATTATTGAAATTAATATTCATCAAAAGGGGCTACCCAAAAGGGTTTGTAGAAGACATTATTTTGGAGGTTAATATGTAAAGGTCTTCAGGGCATTTCAGACCATTATTATATAATGGTTATGACAATAATCTAGTATCAACAATAGATCAACAGATTATATGTCCAGGGGTTTCAGCCCAAAATTTGGGTCTGAATTTTCTATTCACTTACTCTCTAGATTTTAAGAAAATTAGAGATATTCTCAATAAAAATTGGGCAATTATCCTGGAAGATAATAGTCTGAGTAAAGTCCTGAGCAAAAAACCTGGATTTACGTACAGAAGAGGGCACAATCTAAAATGTTTGCTTGAGAAGAAAAAGAAGCAAAGCAAAATTAGTGGAATGAGGAAATGTGGAACTTGTCAACAATGCAAATTTATCCAAGTGGGAAATAAAGTGATGATAAGAGATAAGTCATATTTAATCAATGGTCAATTTAATTGTGAATCTAAAGGGGTGGTATATGTAGCGTGCTGTGAAGCATGCCCATGATACTATATTGACAAGGCATAAAGAAAAATTAAACAAAGGATTTACGAGCACCAATATTGTATTAATAGGAGGGACACCACAAATGCATTAGCTAAACATATAGTAGATAACCCAAACCACAGATTTCAATATATAGTAATACAACAGGTGCAATGTGAAATAAGGGGTGGACCCTAGCAACTTAAATTAGAAGAGAGTGAGTTAATGTGGCAAATTCGTACATCGGCACATATTCCACCAGGCCTTAATGAATACGCATCAATTAAACGTACCCTGAAGTTAAAGGCACTCTTTAGGTAGAATGGTGGTGGATTATAAATTTAAAATCAATAATTAATAAATCAATACAAATAATGGAAATAAACTGAGGTGGTCAAAGCAAAAAAAAAAAAAAAAATATATATATATATATATATATATATATATATATATATATATATATATATATATATATATATATATTATCATTTTTTATATAGAGGGAACTTTTTTTGGATATAATGTATGTGTATTACATTATGTTATATATGTGCATGTAAATGGAGACATGTACATGCACATACATATATTTTTATGGCAATAAAATTTGGTAATTAGAGTATTTTTAGATTATTACACATAAATTGTAACATATTTAAAATGTATTTATGTACCGCACCCAACGTGGTTTTAAAGTAGGTTTTAAGTTTGCACAAAGCTTTAGCAATTATGTGTTGCAATGATTATTGATTCTTGGGCTCTTAGTACAATATACCTGGTTTTAATGGCAGTATTTAATAGCATTTTGTAAGTGTATTTTGTATTTTACATTTTTAGTTGTACTTTTATTTTATTTTATATGGAGTGAAATTATGAAATATAAGTAGATTTTGTTTATAAGCTTGAACACATTAAAGTATGGACCAATGGTTTATTCTATGCTTTTAAACAAAGAAAAATGGGTATAGTAATTAATAGAAAGTAATTAAGAAAGATAATTGAATAATGAAATAATGAATGTATGAGTATTTAAGGATGTGACTTCAAAGTCTTGTTTTGTCTGATGAAGTTGGGGCACTGACCACTTCGAAAGTGCTCATTAAAATGGAATTTAATCATTGAACAGCCTTCTGAGTAATCTTACTAGGTTTTCACCTACATTATAGAAATCACAAAATTATTTTAAAATCCTTGTTTCCTCTAATCACCTTGATGAATGTAAGACTAATGCAGGCAACATGGCTGAAATGGGTTTTGATTCTTGTAGATACAATGCAAGTACAAGAGGTGTGGTCTGTAATCCTTATTCTGGTTTATAGTTGAAGGTTTACCACTGTATGTGGAGGCATGTTGCTAAATCACACGGTTGTGTACTAATGTCATTAATGGCTTATTCATTTACAAAATTAACTTCTAATGTTTATTTTTGCAAACTATAACAGTTAAATTCACAGTGCTGAAACATGCTAATGTTATAAGGTGGATAAATATGTATTCCATTATTCTTCAGTAGAGCCTCAAAACATTAAAGGACATGTGGTCCCATTAGCTCAACTAGCTCAGCAATGGACCAATATAAATGCTTTATGAATGTATGTAAGTTTGAATCTCAGTAAAACTTGTTTGGATGATGTCTTACCATTTCCTATTTAACAACAGATATGGGTGATTTATACTTAGTTGTTACGTTACACAGTACAGATTTTTATACATCTAGCATAGCCATGGTGCATTGACACCTGTAGTGCTTTGGTCACAGATGACTATGGCTATCGCCATTATCCTCAAGGTTTCTAGACACATCATACTTTTGTTAATAATAATAATGTATGTATAAATGCTTGGTATTACATACATATGTTACCTATACAGTCTAAGTTACATAATAATATATTATAATCCATTAGTTTTTTACACCGACTGCCCACCTACCTAAATTACATGTGTATATATTAAACACCACGGATGAACAATAATTGCTTTAATGTGTACTTGTGTGTTTCAAGTGTAGTCAAATATTCTATTCCTAACTATGATATTTGGAACACTAGCGTTATAATTGTGATTTTGCTTTGAGCAATGTGCTGCTTGCATACTTTTGTTGCTCGAATACACGCCACATGGTAACACTTGTACTTTTCTTTTACTTGTTATATAATATATAAATACAATTTCACATTTTATCGTGTGTAATTCTTCTCTGCATATTCATATAGCTGAATTTTTTAACTTCCATCAGTCAATACAATCACAGACAAGATGGATTAGCTAGTTAGGTACTATTCGGTTTTGTAGTGCGAACATGGGTGACAGCTGTAGTTTTGAATCTCACTTCCTCAAGTCTGTGTGCAGTAATCCTCATGTGCACAAAATTTGCTATTATTTTTCTCGCCTAGGCTATCTCTGTCCGACATGTAATACTCATAATTCTGTTGTTATACATAGCAGTCATTATATATTGACCTGAAATAATCCTTATCTTGCTGTAATAATCCTGCTTTCCTGTTTGCTGGTGATAAATGCCTGAAAAAACATGTTGTACACAGAGTATATGCACAGACTTGAAGAGAAGATGGTGAGAGCCATGTGCCATCACTGCCAACCTTTATTTCACCAAAATACTCCTAACATAGTTAAAACATCAAGATTAAATGTGTATTTTTTGGACCTTCAGGCATGCTAATATTAATGCAAGGCTACGCACAATGCATCTGTAAAATATGTGCAATAGTCATTGATTTATTGTGAATAACAGTAATATGTGTATAAATTTAAGTCCAATGTTGTCTTAGGAGTTACCAACAGGATTTTTTTGTTAACTTTAGCTTATTCTATTTTTGATGGCAAAACAAATGACAAACATCTTGATTTTAAATGGAATGTTTCATATATTAGTTGTGTCCTGTTAAAGCTGTTTGAATGGTATGTACTGACAACATGTTATGTTGGGCATAGCTTGCCTATTCTGATATTGAACGGGTGTCTACTATTTTAATGTTGTTATTACTTTTGTTAGGTATTTATTGGTATGTACTTGAATCCCACATGGCTTACAATGCTATATAACTGCACTATGATGGTTTGTTAAACACAAAATTGCATACCATTTTGTAACATTATTGCATAGTATAGATATGGTCATAATCACTACATTGTTTTAATTGTATAGGTAGAATATAGGTGGTGACAATGATACATTTGGTGAGGGACAGTTATGTCTGCATTTCAAATACAAATTCTAGCATGCAGTTGTTGTGCTTTTAATTGTTCAGTTGTTCTAAGCTTTTCATTTCCATTTCAAGTATAGGATGTTGTGATGTCACCAATTAAATATGTTGCACTGCTCATATTATTTGCATATAGGTTCATAGGTAGGCACTAGGTTATTGGCCATAGGGCATATATAGGCCTAGCAAAACGGTACCCTTGGCTTTTGCCACCCAACAAAATTATTATCATGTGCCCCTGTCAAGCAGAGCCACAGAAGTGATCCCCAGGGTGAATTTCCTATCTCCCCTCCAATCATCAAGATTTTTCTTGAAGAGTGCTAATAATGAGCTTTGTTTGATACAGATAGGTAGTTTGTTTCAGAGTATGGTAAGTCTCTGGGACAGGAATCTATCCCTCCAGCATGTTCTGTTTATTGTGGGGACAAGATTTAGGTCCCTAGAGCATGTAGCTCAGAGGGATTGGGATTTCTTTAAGTGGAGCATGTCCAACAGCTCTAGTTTTGAAATAACTTTGTATGTTAGGCAGAGATTGCTTCTGAGAAGGTGATATGAGACAGAGTAAAGCTGGAGTTTTTTGAGACGGTCTGTGTAGGGCATCTGCTTGAGGCCAGTAATCCTCTTTGTGAGGTATTTCTGTGGCCTTTCCAATTGTTGTAGATGTGAGGTAAATACCAAAAGGGGCATTGTACTCTATAATGGGTCTAATGAGTGATGAGTAGAGGGGAACAATGACCTCTTTTTTTCTTGGATGAGACACCTTTTGTGATGAGGTGTGCCATGTAGAAGGATTTTCTGACTACTGCGGCGATGTGATTATCAAAGGAGAGACTACTGTCCACCTGTGTCCCAAGGTCTCTTCCCACACTTTTGGTGTTAAGTAGACTACCACCTATGTGGTAGTTCATGGGTACAGAGTTTTTGCCAAAAGGGATGACAATGCACTTTTTGGCACTGAGCTTGAGGCCATGGCTTTGACACCAAGCATCTGTCTTAGTGAGGCCCTTTTGTAGGATGTCCACATCATTAGGAATTTTGATTATGGCTCCTAGTTTGCAGTCATCTGCGAACTTTGTTAGCCAAAGACCTTCTGTCTTAGCCTGTGCTTCAGAGAAGTAGATAGCAAACAGGAGAGGACCTAGGACTGAACCCTGTGGTACCCCACTTGTCACTGGTCTGAAGTTGGATTTGGAGTCTTCTACTTTCACAGTGTGTGTTCTGTCAGTGTGCCAGTTTGCAACCCATATTGTGACATAGGAATTTATACCTAGTTTAGTGAGTTTATCTATAATTCCAGACTGGGGGATGGTGTTGAAAGCATTGGCGAGATCTAGCTAGGCTGTGTGAACCACCTTACCCTCATCTACAGCTTTAGTGACCACTTCAAAGAAGTCTATCAGGTTTAGGCGACATGATCTGCCTGTTACAAACCCGAACTGTGTAGGGTCCAGAGTTTGGAGATTACCAATGTCATTGTTTTTAAGTTTCATGATGATACATTCCATAGCCTTGCATACCAGGCTCATCAGGCTAATGGGGTGGTAGTTCCCAGGATCTGTGATGGCTCACCCTTTGTGGAGTGGGATAACCATTGCTGTGTGCCATTCAGTGGGCACAAAGTCTGAGGTGAGGCTATGATTAAACATGGTACATAGGTGGGGTGCCATTTCATTCTGTAGTTCATGTAGAACATTTTTAAACATACTATTGCTTGTTCTTCTTAAAATATAATTAGACAAACATATTGTGCTCATGGGATGTCAACATGACACATAAATTGCATATAATAATGTGTTACAGTGGAAAAATAAATGCCATATTGATATCTCAACATAAATATATGAGGCACACATCATGTTGCAAATAATGGCCTGTACAGCTAAGGAGTTTATGACTGGTAACTGAGTTATATTCCTAAAATTGTGCTGTTAGTGTAGTGTCACTGTTCCTTTACACTGTAGCAAGTCTTTTATAATAGAACATCATAACAGTGTTGCATTCCAGATTGGCATGGTATACATTTCTTAAGACATAATGATATAAATTACTGCGTACTGTGATGTACTGTAGACTGGATTGCATATGTCCAGTAGACACGTATGTGAAATGGACAGCTATGTATGGGCGTGATTTTTTTGTGGGAACAGATTGCCCTTTTTCTTTGTTTTTCAAGTAAGAGTGGGATGTTGGGGAGGGGTAGTAGGTATATTTGGGGAGGTAGGTTGGGTAGGTTAACCTACAAGACACACAAGACGCATACAGGGGTGGCATATGACACGTGGGGGGTAAACACCTTGATGGGGAGGTGTGTTGGGATATCGGAAGCCCACAAGCCCCCTGGTGGTAACAGTGGGACTGAGGTACCCACCCACGAGCAGTCACCACTGCACCTACACGGCCCCAAAGGTGGATGTGCTGGGGGTGAGCCGCAGAGCCAGGCTGACTCTCTAATCGCAACACGTGGCCCTCGAGTTGGTGTAGAAGATCACCAAACTGCTCATTGATCACTCTACACACCACAACCCCGACCTGGTGATGGGTGATAGCTGCCTGTCTGCACCGACTGCCAATGGGCGTGATTTTTTTGTGGGAACAGATTGCCCTTTTTCTTTGTTTTTCAAGTAAGAGTGGGATGTTGGGGAGGGGTAGTAGGTATATTTGGGGAGGTAGGTTGGGTAGGTTAACCGACAAGACACACAAGACGCATACAGGGGTGGCATATGACACGTGGGGGGTAAACACCTTGATGGGGAGGTGTGTTGGGATATCGGAAGCCCACAAGCCCCCTGGTGGTAACAGTGGGACTGAGGTACCCACCCACGAGTAGTCACCACTGCACCTACACAGCCCCAAAGGTGGATGTGCTGGGGGGTGAGCCGCAGAGCCAGGCTGACTCTCTAATCGCAACACGTGGCCCTCGAGTTGGTGTAGAAGATCACCAAACTGCTCATTGATCACTCTACACACCACAACCCCGACCTGGTGATGGGTGATAGCTGCCTGTCTGCACCGACTGCCAGCGGGGGGTGAGCCCCATCCCCTGAGGCAGTTCCACCTGAAGGTGGTGCAGGACCAATGGACAGGGAGGTCTGGGGTTGGGCCCCAGACATGCTGGTGCCCGGTGCCTTGGCCAGCTGAGGTGAGACAGGTGGGTCCGCTGGGACAGGCCTTCCCAAGCGTGCTATAGTGTTTAGATTTCATCATCATATATGGGTTAGTAATAGTCAATGCATTCCAAGGTTAGGTATAACAGCATGCATAGATATTCCCATTAACCCAGACACCAGATACGAAACAGTTGCATAGCAAATAGAACACATGCATATTTGGGACCACAGTGGTAATAAGAACAGCATGCAGGTACGTTGATGGCACCATGCCAACAATGTTGGAATAATTCAATATGGCACATGCATGGGAACCATTAAAATATTTATCAGACAATTGGACATTATCAGAGTCAGTACATACCAGTTGGGGTGGGTATGTTTATTATTGATGGAGATAAGGTGGGGGGGAGAAAGATCTCAATTAACAAGTAGTATATTCCTGTACTCCACATTACTTTCCTAGTCAGTGCTGTTATCTGTACCTTACAAGTCTTACTACACTACCCTATAGACTTATATTGGACACTGATATGGCTGTCGACATCCTTACATATTAACCGGTTTTATCTGCAGTATACACCACCTGGTATACCTGTAGAGGGAATGCTTGTTAACACTGATTGTTTGCTCACATACACCCAAATTCTGGGATGAGGTTTTGCACTTTGCTATCCAACTCTTTCTGCACAGAGTCTGGCCATGTGTTGACCACATGCTGGTGTGCCTGGACATATCTAGTATATTGCCCTATTCCACCTTTAGTGACCTGACACACACATATACATGCTTTCCTACACAGTTATATTATGTAGCACAGTGTGGGTGACAGTGACCAGTGATACTTTATTATTCAGAGAAACTGCAACACTTACAATCCCCTACAATACCAGGGTGGATGGTACCAGTACAGGTTATATCGGTCTGTATTTCCCAGCACAGTGTTCGTATCCAACGTACCTGTGGGAGCAATGTTTGTTAGCACTACCTGGCTGTTGCCACACAAGGTTCCAGATTACACATTAGTATTATGCACATACATCTCATTCTGTTACTGTACACATTCTGGTCACAGCTTGACAACATGGTAGTGTAGATAGGACATACCTAAAATATTACTCTTCAGGTGTTGCTACAGTGACAGGTGTGTTCTCATGTTGGCTGACAATCACTTGCATTCCCTGTTTGCTGGCTACACATCTAGTAGCATCCCACAAACTTACCAGGGGGACAAGCAGCAGATATGGGCACATATACTGGACATTCTGGCCTCATGTGTATAGTTGTGGGGTATGAATCTGCATGCAGTCTAATTTCACGCTCAGGATTCAGATCAAGGCTGTGTCTGCTACAACTTAAACACTGTCCATCACAGTTGTGTATGCTATATTGATATTGCTGTATATCTCCAATCTGCTTTCTGTCTTATTAATCCCCTGTGCTTATGCATTCTGACCTTGTATAACAACACTCTTATACAGATTTCCTAGACAGTTACATGTTGTAGGACAGTATGGGTGACAGTGATATGTAATACCTCATTATTCAGAGCAACTGCCTATCATTCTTGTATTTCTGGGCACAGTGTTGGTATCTGACAGACCTGTGGGAGGAATGTTTATTAGCACTACCTGAATGTTCCCACACACAGTACCAGGTTCCACATTACTATTATGCACATACATGTCACTCTGTTACTGTATGCACTCTGTCCACAGCTTAACATGTTGGGGTGCAAATGGGACATATGTGACGTCTTAGTCACATAAGGTGCAGGTTTGTTGGCATAGATGTGCGTCAATCAGTTGTATTTCCTGATTGTTTCCTATACATCTGGGATCATCCCACTGATTTCCCAGGGGGACAGGTTGATAGGCAATAGATATGGGCAACTTTAATAGACATTCTGGACATATCTGTACAGTTGTGGGGTATGATTCTGTATGCAGACTACTACCACTGGCAGGATTCGAACCGTGGCTGTGTGTACTAAAAAAACAACAGTTCACATCTCAGTTGCATGTGCTATTCATTTGTTGTTGTCTGCATTTTCCCTGTTTAATGTCTATGTGTCTCTCAGTTGTACTAATTGGCCTCTGGGAATTATACCTGTCATATACAGGTATTCCTACACATTCAATTTATTGTGCATGGTGTGAGTAACAGTGCTTAATACTACAAGATTGCAAATCTATATTACCATATGATACCAGAATATACACATGCAGTCCAGCAGTTAGACTTGTTTTGTCAAGATGCTACACTTGTATTGCCATACAAAGAATATGAGACTCTTCCTGACATATTCTCTAGTGTATGCAGTACTTGCCTTGAACAATACAGATTTCATACTAGCAATTAATTTACTACTACTTTTATTTGTATTTCCTATGACAGTAAAAGCATGAGTATTACTGACCTGCCTCGTGTTGCAACCTCGCCAGGTGGCAGATGTGGGCCTCCTGGTTTGCGGCCCGCTCCGTTGCAGCTGTGGGGTACATAAGAGGTATATTCAGCCATACCTATCCATGATATACCCAAGCTGGCACTTATTACACACATACTGGGGTGATACTTACACACATCTGGTACATCCCCTGATGCTCTTGTCTCTTGGAGCCTCTCCTCCAAGAGGGCCCCTTTCCACTGCTTCAGGATGGGATTGTGGTGCCTGAACTGCGCACCAGTTCTGGGTATGCCAGTGGCACTGGTGAGGTCGCGGGGCGAGATGGTCCCAGGCCTCCACCTTATATTGGGAGCCCTAGTACCAGCCCTGCAGCAGTCTCTGTGCATGGTCTTTAACTAGGAGTCCTGCCATGACCTTAGAGCACCAGCGCTGCACCGGGAAGCACACTCCTTCTCCCCTTACTGCCATAGTGCCTTCAAGGGGAAGCTACAACCAGTTATGAGATGTAATCATGCCTCTTGGGTTTAAGTACGACCAATTTCCCACACTTTTCTGTGATTGGCCAGTTTTGAAAAGGCTAAGCTATGGGCAAACCTTTTTTTCCTAAGGCTGGCACTGTTTAAAAGGGTATACCACTGGGCACAAAGAGTTAGCTGGTCTACACATTGCTCACACCACCTAAGCTGGCCTGTGCAATGCTTAGCATTGCTTACATTAGACCTTCATTATAATGCCTTTTTGGCATTGTGTTATTATTCATTACACCTGATATGTATGCCTAGTATCCCTGATTGATGTGTGTGTACACTCTGTGGGGTCATTTTGTTTTATTGGGGACTTCAACACTCTATTATAATTACACCTCACTTCTGGGCTTACTGCTGTACTCCAGTTCATATTTATATTATGTAGTGGGTTATGGCACATATGACTGTATACTGATGCCTTTTACAGGTTCAGATTGGTTATACTATGGTGTTTACTAGTACCTCATTCTACTGAACTTCTGTGATGGCTTGGTGGATAACTACTGGGACTATGGTGTATAGGGTTCAAGACCTGCATGGCTGTTTATTTTGTTGATGAGCAGAACAAGGGCCATTAGATACTGAGTGATTAAGGCACTTTTGAGCAGTTGTAAGTGGATTTGCACGGCAGTAAGCACTGCTTACCTGCCGCTACATCTGCTTACAGAGAATTCGCTTTAAAATTGCTTACCCAGTGTAGGAATTGCTTACCACCGTGCAAACAAGCTTAAACCCACTAACTAGTGCTTAATTATACTTACTACTGCTTATTTGTGCTTAGACCTACTTACTAGTACTCCATTTCATAAATACATGTTATTTAGTGGGTTATGCAACAAAAATATTGGGCATAACGTGCTTTTCCATGTAAAATAGAATGTGCTGCAGTGGGACTTGAACCAGGAATGCCTGCTCGTTAGGCAAATGCTCTGCTCACTACACTGTTGCTGTGCTGCTTCATTTGCATATATCTTCCTTGTTATCCTCTTCAGCCTTTTAAGCTGCTTTAACCACAGCTAAGTGATTGGCATACCCAGGCACCTGCTGTTAGCTTCAATCGGATTAAAAATAAAATGAGGGTTTCTTCATTTTATTACTACATTTTGCTGCTGTTATACACAAGGGGGCTCTTGGTAGAAATATGCAGACACCTGTGAGTGGTCTCACTCATTGCATAACCCTTTCTACTGTTCTATATTGCAGGGGCATGTTTATTCTGAGAGCTCTGCTCTCAGACATGCCCCCTGCACTCTTACATGCTCCATGTACACCTAGGAGCTCGGGCAGCGCGCCTTATTAATTTGCATGGTGCGCTGCCTTCCTGCTCCTAAACGGTTGCTTCCGTGCAGGACTAACTTAGTCCTGCATGAATGTTTAGTAAATCTGGGGGATAAACTCTTTCTTCTGTTTTTCTTGGGGTTTTCCCCATGTAAAAGGATGAACATGAATCACAACTTACAAGATAAACCACTTGCTTTGCATCACAGTTGAAATGATCCAAAATAAAATATTTCACCCCTCTTACTTCAAAATTGTCCATCTTAAATATATTCAGACATTGGGTGCACCTTCCACATTTAAACATGCCTAATTTTAAATTGTTTTTGTTTCATTACCACCATTTTGATCCAGAAAATTCTTGAACAATCTATCCCTTTTATACACAATACACTGATTTTTTCCCCCTTTACTAAACAAAGAGCTATCAAATTTAAACAAATCCCATTCTTTCTTAAAAATGTTTCTACTGTTCTACCACCGAAGGTGAAGGTATTAATGAAAGTTAATCTATTTTCAAATCCCCTCTGTTTGAATGGTATTACTTCTCCCTCATTTTCTTCCAATATTGGGGCATAACACCCATTCCTTCTTTTGTTGTTATCCTTAATTTCACTTAAAAATTCTGCAGGATAGCCTCTTCTGAGAAACATATTAACTACCTTATCACATTCATTGTAGAACATCTCCATATCTGACACCATCCTGATTAGTTGTATTAATTGCCTTTTTACAACTATCTTCTTCTGGTGTTTCAGGTGCCAACTACAATGGGTTGAATTTTATGGTTTTCCTATGAATTTTTTAACTAATACACCTACTGTTGAAATTGTTCTAAATTAGTTCCACATCCATGAATGCAGTGTGCTCTTTATTAACCATATGTGCAAATTTGAAAAATTCCACCGTATTATGTATAGAATAAATTCATCTAAATGTTCCTCAGAATCTTGACGTAATACAGATATATAATCCAAGAACTGAGTAAAAATAATCAACTCTCTTGAAATGCACTATTGAGTATACATTTTTTGGATGATTCCTATGTAGAAGTGTCTCTAAATGAAATTAATATTGCCTTCTTTATAATAGACACAATGGTAAGTGATTTGTTAGTGGAAGGTCTGTTAACCAAAAGTGAAGTAGATTTTATGCAAAAAGATAAATCTATGATAGCTGGAATTTTTGGCATTTCCAAAATCCACAAATGCTTGCTGGATCCACCTTTGAGACCAATAGTGTATGCCACAAGATCTAAAATGTTTTACATAGCTCAAGTTGTGGATCATATTTTAAAGGGAAGTTTGAGTCACATCAAATCATTTTTTGTAAAGATTTGTGGCACTTTCTTCATAAAATAAATGAAATAAGGAATATCAACAATACCATTTTTGTCACCACAGATATCAAGAATGTATATTCAGTAATACCTCAGGATCTTGGGTTGTCCTGGTTGGAAGAAATTCTATTTGATATGCCAGTTTTGCACACAGACAGGGTAAAAGCTGTCGTTATTCTCATGGAATTAGTTTTAAAAATAATTTCATCCTTTTTGAGTGGCAATACTTAAAACAGCTCACTGGGGTGTCCATTAGAGCAGCATGCTCCCTTAGTTTCACAAACTTAATTATGGCATAAACATATGTATTCAGTAGTGCATTTCAAGAGAGTTGGTTATTTTATACTCAATTCTTTATTTATTTTTCTTTATTTTACATTTGTTTAGTCCAACTAGACACATGCCCATTTACAGTGGAAGCCTGGGGAGAAAAGCTCCACATTCAGTACAGACAAACAGTTGAACAATAAGGTGACAATATGATCATCTATACAGAAGCAAAACATTGACAATAGATAAAAATACAACTTTTGATACAAAAAACAAAATTTGACACTATATAAAAAATACAACTTTTGATACAGAAACAGAAAATGATACTAGATAAGCATTATAACTGACTATAGAGACAGACAGAGACTACTTAGAAATTAATTAGTGTAAGTTTAGCATGAGCTAGTATAACTATTAGAAACATGAGGAGAAAATACAATTCCTGATACTGTAGAAAAATTACAGTAGGAATAATTGGATATGAAGTTATCTGGGATGGTAGAAACAGTGAAGGTTAGGTAATGCATAGACATAGCCAGGAATTCATAAGTGTAATTTAACTGAGTTTTTGAACAGCATAAAAGTGGAGACAGAAGATAAAGCAGGGGGAAGGTTATTCCATAGGTTTATAGATTAGTACTAATGCTAACTGCCCTTGTGGGCCATTTTGACCCTAGCCATTTACCCCTGTGGGACTCAAACCCTGATTTGTGTGCCTTTAAGGTAAGCACCTTAACCATTATGCCAACCTCCCACCCTTTTTAGCTATGTTATGGGAGAATAGTGCTTTATATTTGTATTATGGCAAGATTCTGAGGGAAAATTTGACAACTTTATCCTGTACATAAATACTATGGTGATTTCTCAAATTTACACATACAGTTAATAAGGAACAAATTGTATTCTTGGATGTGGAACTAAGTAAGAACAATTACAACAGTAGATGTATTAGTTCTAAAACTCATAGGAAATCCATCTTTTTAAATCTTACTTTCACTCATCTTGTGTATTCAAATAAAACAATGAGGCTTGGGTGTTCATTTAAGATGTTTATTACACACAAACACAGCAGGCTGGATAACTAGAACATAATACTTAAACAAACTACCTAACTGACTGCTACACACATAGATGATTTCACTCCAGCTGCTTACACAAAATGTCACTCTTCTTGTACATGCTCAGTATTTATATGCATGTGCCCATGAACTACAGTTGCTTTAAACATACAAATACACTATGATCTACATCCTCCCTCTTTGACAATTTTGTCATGCAAATGAAGAATGAAAATCAGATATGCATGCAAATTATACAAACACAAAAAATAACAATCATGTCCAGGTTGCCGTGTATCTAGGATTAGGTCTTCAGATACCTCCACACCTTGTTATATAATAATCAGCAGTGGGTTTTGCAGCAGGGACAGTTATTGGGGAATGCTCTTCATTAGGAACTTCAGGGATACTTTCAGGAACAGGGATAGAAGATGAATTGTTCTCTGGAACAGGAATATTTGACAGCATACTCTGAGAATTAGAGTCACCATTACAGACAAGATGCTGTAACACTGGCTTGGACACCCATAATAAATGTTTCCACTTTCTACTAAATTCCATTCCTTGTGACTCAGTGATGTACAGTCTCAGTTTCTCACATAGATTTTTCACAGGTCCTACTCACGCAAAACCTTTTACTCTCTAATTCCTCACTATCTCTCCTTCTTTTAATGGATTGAGAGGTTTGCTGGTTTTGTCATAATGGAATTTCTCTGACAAACACTTTTGCATGCGTTGACCTTTTACTGCTTTGTTGTTTTTAGTACTTAGAATAAACAAATTCTCACTGATTGGTAGTGTAGTTCTGGTTTGTCTCCACATCAGCCTCTGAGCAGGTCAACCAAGTAAATTGCCTTGAGGAATGTTTCTGAGATTAAGCAAATTGAGTAAAATATCAGTTTTGTCTCTTTTGGGTTTCTCCAACAACCAGTTTGCATTTTCAGCCAAGACATTAGATTGTGGATACTCAGGACTACTAGTAACATGAACAAAGTCCCAAGTCTCAGTAAATCTCTTGAACTACCAACTTGTACACTGTGCACCATTGTCAGAAATTACTTTGTATGTACTAACATGGACAGAAAAATGGCTCTTCAATATCATACTAGAAGTTAAGTTAGGAAGTAGGTCAGTGTTGAGCAAACTTGAATAAGAGTCTTCTAATTCCAAATAATGTTGACCATTCCATTCAAAAATATCTGTGGCTACTGTTGACCAAGGTAGTTCAGGAGTCTGGAGAGAGATGAAGTGGTTGTTTTTGTTGGTGTGGTTTAGTACTATTAGAAATTGAACAAGCTGAGATTTCCTTCTCAATATCTTTTGGCATAGAAGACCAAAATACTAGTCCTCTTGCCCTTCTTTTGGTAAAATCTGCTCCTGGGTGACCTTCATGCAAGATTGTAATATACTCCTGTTGCAAGGATTTTGGAATTACCATTTTTGGACCTTTCATGATAATACCATCTTCCATCAAAATCTCATCTCTGTAAGGAAAATACTGCTACATATCTAGTGATAAACAAGATTTATTTGCTGGCCATTTGTGACTGATAAAATGGTTCAGCTTCTGGAGAATTGGATCTGAAGCTGTGTGAGTTCTGAACTCATCAAGATGTGGGGAAGAAAATGTTCTCACTTCCATGACTTCAAAATCAGCTTTCTCATTGTCATGCTGGTCTGTGGTTTACATGGGCAATCAGGATAAAGTATCAGCAAGATAAAGAAGTTTGCCTTTTGTGTAAATCATATTGAAATTGTACTTTTGCAATTTTAACATCATGTTTTGCAATCTAGCTGGAGTGGTGTACATAGGTTTTCTCAAAATAGTAACCAGAGGTTGGTGATCAGTCTCAATCTGGATAGGCCAGCCATAAATATAATCATTCAACATCGAACATGCAAACACTATTGCCGAAAGCTCTTTTTCAATTTGTGCATACAGCATCTCAGTTTAAGTTAGAGTTCTAGGCAGATAGGCTACTGGTTTGCCCTCTTGAAGAATTACTGTGCCAAGACCATATTTTGAAGCATCACAAGAAAGAGTTATAGGTTTGTGAACATCATAATATCTCAAAGTGGGTAGAGTGGCAATTCTTTGTTTCTGGACATCAAATACTGTTTGGTGTTGTTCCAACCAGGACCAAGTTACATTTTTGCATGTCAGCTCTCATAATGGTGCTGAAAGGTCACATAGATCACGTATGAACTTGCCTAAATAGTTGACCATGCCAAGAAAATGTTGTAAACATGCGGTATTGCCTGGAGCTGGCAACTCAAGAATTGCAGCTTGCCTGGATGGATCTGGTCATAAGCCTGAACTGGTAAACAAATGACCCACATAAGTAAATTCTTGCAGCCTGAATTTACATTTCTGAGGATTCAGTTTAAGATTCACCTCATGAGCATGATCTAGAGCTTTCCTGAGGTTCCTATCATGTTCAAGTTCACCATTTCCTCCTATAAGAATATCATCTACTATAACAGCACATGGATAACCCCAAAAAATTTGCTCCACCGCACACTGGAAAACTTTACTAACAAAACTTATTCCAAATGGCATTCTCAAAAATCTGTACTTTCCAAATGGTGTACTGAAAGTGGTTATTAAGGAAGATTTTCAATCAAGCAAAATTTGCCAAAATGAACTTTTTGCATCTAAGACAGAAAAAACAACTGGCATTTGGCATGAGAGCAGCAACTTCTTCAACTGAACACATCGTATAATGAGGTTGTTTGAGTTCTTTGTCCAATTCTCTTGGATCAATACATACTTAAATGTCATCTGAGCTTTTCTTATGAGCTACTACCATGGAGGATACCCATTCAGTTGGTTATTCTACTGGACAAATTATACTCCTAAATGCACCATTCTGTCAATCTCTGCTTTTACTTTGTCCTGCATTGCTACTGTAACTTTCCACACTGGTCTGACGACTGGGCTTACCTCATGGTCTAACTTCGTGGTGTATACAACTGGGACTTTGCCAAGCTTGTCTTTGAAAATATCAGCATATTCAGAAAAGATATTCTGTGTGAAACCATTGTTGTTGATGCTTACATGGTGGACTTCATTATTGAATGAAATCAGTCCCATTTTCAAACAATTTTTGAGGCCTAACAATGACTGCACATGTCTTTTGACTGTGTAAAACTGCAAGTCATGGCTGTTCCCAGCAGAATGGCATGAAAGCACTACTGAGCCTTCAGTTTGAATCTCTTCATCACCATAAGCAACAAGCTTTGCACACTTTGCCCAATCATGTTTTTAATCAGCTTTTACTTTGGCAAACATTTTTTGCTGACATACCTTTGCACTTTGAACTAGTATCAACTTTGAGGTCTACAGGTCTCCCATTAATCAGTACAGTACAAAATACTTCACTCTTTGCCAACAAATGCACTGCATTAACAGATTCCCCAAGCACAGAGACACCATAAACATAAAAAGTAGGGTCACAGCTTTCTATTTGATCAACCTGTTTCTTTGAATGCTCTCTAGTAATAAAAGAATGTGCTTGTTTAGATTTACAAAGATTTTTGAAATGATTCCACTTTTTACATCTGTGGCATTGCTGACCAAAAGCTAAGCACTTTGCTCATTAAGACTGTGACTGCGTCCTCAATTATAACAGTTGACTATGAGGATTATCATGGGTTTTGACTTAGCAAAACCCAAATCATCCCTCAGTTTTGCTGCGTGTGCCCTGGGTTTTACTAAAGCTGCCCTGGGTTTCACTGTGGGAGCCACATCGTTTGGCCTATATCTCTTAACCTCATGCTGCATACTATCAACATTCACAGTGCAAGAAGCTGCAAGCATGCTCTTCTCATTCATAAGCATATTTGTGTGTTCTGTAAGCTCATATATCTGACAAATCTCTATGGTTTTGTTTAAAGTTAAGTCACTGTCTCAAAGCCACAGCTTTCTCACCGCATAATTAACACCACACACAGGTATGTCTTTTATCAATTCATCCCTCAGATCACCAAATCTGCACGCTCTTGCCTTGTTTCTCAAGTCAGTTATATATGCAGCAAAAGTTTCACAAGACTTTTGATCTCTTGTATAAAATAAGTCCCTTTCCATTGTAACATTCATTTGAGGTTTACACATTTCTCTACATTTACATTTTAAGTACTCAGGGTCTTCCTGGATTTCAGCCTGTACCATAATATGGTGGTCCCCCCTGCATAAACAGCAGGTACATACACAAATGAACATTCTCTCTCAATGGCTTTTGAACCAGCTAAATTGAGCAGAATAAATGCTTTTGTATGTGCATCTTTGTCAGAAAAAGCAGACTGTATTAAAATATCATATTCTTGCTCACCTTCCAATTTTCAGCAATATTATTATCAAACACAAGTAGACCAGGTCTTCAAATTCCCTCTGCCATACCAAATAAATTTCAAACACACACCAGGTACTTGTAATTATATTCAGCTCCACAACAGACACTGAAATGACTGTACTCCTTGAAAAGACTGTGCTGTAATACTGCACACACTGCCAACACTTTGCACACTTCATACACTTTAAATAGTTTTAGTTAATGGGAAAAAGTAGTACACTGTGGAAAAATATGGTCATTTTCTTTCTTGAATATTTTATATAATTTGGATATTGTTTCAAGCATTTTCATAATCATTTTGAGTACTTTTATCAATGTCGCAATTTCGAATATTGCTTTTATTCAATAATTTGTTTTGAATGTTTTGAATGCTTTGTTTTATGTTTGCCAAATGAAAACTCATTTAAGCAGGTTTAAGTACCTGGAAATATTTTCTGTCCTGTTTACAAGTTGTGTGTGAGTTGTGTGTGCCCCTCCTGTATATTCTTTCATTTCTGACTATGCACCTCATGGTTTTAAGAAGTTTTGACTTCAGATCCCATTCTGACACCATGTCACTCATCTTGTGTATTCAAATAAGACAATGAGGCTTGGGTGTTCATTTAAGATGTTTATTACACACAAGTACATCAGGATGGATAACTAGAACATAAAGCTTAAACTAGGTAACTGACTGACTGCTACACACATACATGCTTTCACTATGGCTGCTTAAAAAAATGGCACTCTGCTTGCATGTGCTCAGTACTTAAATACATTACCCATAAACTACAGTGACTTTAAATGTACAACACATACACTATGATCTATAGTTTCCTCCATTTTAGTAGTTGTCACCTGAAACAAAAGAAGAAGATGGTTGTCAAAGGCAGTTAGTACGACTAGTCAGGATGGTGTCAGATATGGAGATATTCTACAATGAATGTGATAACGTAGTTAATATGCTCCTCAGAAGAGGTTACCCTGCAGAATTTGTAAGTGAAAGTAAGAATGAGGTAGTCAATAAAATAACAAATCGGTGTTAAGGCCCATTATTAAATTCAAGTGTATTGGAAGAAAATGAGGCACAAGTAATACCATTGAAACAGAAGGTATTTGAGAATAGAACTTTCATTACTACCTTCACTTTATATAGTAGAATGATTGAAAAAGTTTTGAAAAAGAATTGGGATTTGTTTAAATTTGACAGGTCTATGTTAAGTAAAGTGGGATAAAGTCCCTGTATTGTGCATAAAAGAGACACATTGTTTAAGGATTTGCTGTAGCAAAACAGTTTAAAACCAGGAATGTTTAAATGTGGAATGTCTGAATATATTTAAGATGGGCAATTTTGAAGTAAGTGGGGTGAAATATTTTATTTTGGATAATTTCAACTGTGGGAAAAACCCTAAGAAAAATAAAAGAAAGAGTTTATGAGCACAAATTTGATATTAGAAAAGGCAAAACAACTAATGGATTATACAGACATTTACAGGCTTTTAATTCACATAAATTCAGGTTTACAATAATTGAGTATGTGAGAAATTATGCCAGAGGGTATATCATTAATGAACACTTAGAAAAAAGTGAGTTGAGGTGGCAGTTAAAATTAAATGTGTAAATGTATAATTGTATATTTTAAGTGACTAGTATTACTGAACTGATTTTCTTATTTCATAATCTTTAACTTATTCTATAACCCCCCCCCATTTAATCTGTCAACCTCATGCATTGACCTCTGTTTCTGTGTTCTCCTCCCACACCTGAATACTCCTGCTGGTAATCTTCAGGAACGCAGCAATAGCAACCCAAAGCATATGTTTTAAACAACAAAGAAGAGCTGGACTGAAAGTGTTCAAATGTAGGCTCTTCCCCTACAGAAACCTTTATATACAGTACTATACAGTTAACAATCATACACTAACAATAGTCTTTTTGATGATATAATTACATGAATAGGTTTTTGGTGTACATCGCCAGGGACAGCAGTTGCCTTGACTCCTTCCCTCATTTCCAGTTAGAATCAGTATCTACTCATTAACAGAAAGCGTGCTTAGCAAATGGCCGACCAAAATTAATCATTGTTTCATGTTGGAAACTACAAGGTAGTACCTCATGATCTAACCTACATACTGTTACTGACTCTATCAACCCACAGTTAGCTCCTCTGGCATTAAGAATTTTTCTCCATGTACGGTGTACTGTATGCTATCTTCATTTTAATAGGAATTTTACACCTACATTCGGGCCACTGTTATAGATTATTTTTGGTGCACAGTCAGGGTTTTTTTGGTACACAGTCAGAGTCCAGGTACTGCTCACTCCTTTCACCCTCACTCTGCTTGGGCTCACTCTGATCCCTACCCTACCACCAATTCTCACCCACCCCCACTATTCCTACACTTAAACATAGGTGACTCCTCCCAACATTTTAATTCAGCCACTCCCCACCCTTGTTTTAAGCTTCACTTCCACTCCCACTGGTCTACACTCACATCCTATATACTTTCTATCATAATAGCCACCTATTGCTTTCCTTCAGCTACTATCACATCTAGTCAGCTCATCTCCTCACTGCCATTTCCAAACATACTCTGTAATGCAATCATCAAATACAGATCTTCTAATCCTATCACCTCTCTCTATACTCTTCTGTCTGCTAGCACATCTCACTGTCCTGATCGCCATCTCCTTCTCACCTCATTATTCTACCACCTCCACCTCTCTTCCAACACTCCTTACAAGCTATTCCTGTATACATCTCAACCTTTACCTTTTAAACCCCCTCATCCAGTACAAACCAAAAATTGTACCTCTCACAAAGTCCTCAGAACCCCAACAAACTGCAAAATCAAAACATTTCAACAACTGAACCCCAAATTTCACACAAAGCAAGAGCATTAATTTTATGTATTTTATTCACTACTCTGCCTCTATTAAGACATATACATCCCATCCTAGGCCCCACTACCTCTAATATGTCCTCTCCACCACCTGGAACTAGTTCAAACAAATCCATTCACATGTTAACTGTTACTATTTGAAGTATCTGCAAAAATATGTCCAGTTTTTATGCTTGGAAAGCCCTCAACCAACCTGACATAACTGCCATCACCAAGACCTAGTTAAAACCATACATTAAAGACTTTGAATTTCTCCACCAAGGCTTTCAGACCATCAGATCTGACAGACCTAACAGAGAAGGAGGTGGGATAGCACTAGTCTTCCATAACTTATTTTAATCTGGAGCACCTAGTATACTCAAACATATATACTAATATGCCTCACAATACTAGTTACAGTCTTTATTTTTAACTATCCTAATACTACTTACACGTCACCTCTTATCACTCCCCGTACCTCATTTACTACCTCTTGATTGCACCTCTTCTGCATACTCTCCAATATCTACATCTCTACCCCTCATCCAAAGTACAATTATTCATCCCACACACATCATTCCTCATATCCTTAAACCTATCCTACTCTCCCACCCTAACAATACAATTTCCACTAAATATGATACATTCATAACTAACCTTATCAGAACCAAAGTTAGTGTTGCAGATAGACTGACACTTAGTGGTGACATACATCCTAATCCTGGCCCAATTGATATAAATACATATTCTTATAATAATAATTCTTCCCATAACACACTTCATCTACCTAGAAAACTTAATGACATACTCATATTGAACATGAATGTCAGAAGCTTTATCAACAAAGTACATGAACTTCATGCCAACCTTTCCCTGTATTACCCTGACATAGTATTAATAACTGAGATGTGGCTTAAATCTGAGATCTCCAATAATAAAATATTAGCTCCAGGCTACAACATCTTATGTAATGATCGTACTTACAAAAAAGGAGGTGGAGTAGCCTTGATGTTTAAAAATCAACCAAATGCAGAAATCCTGGATATTTGTACACCACCCTTTGCCAAAGCAGAAATTTTGCTTGCAAAACAAAACTTAATTCCAAGAAAAGCATAGTTATAATAGGTTGCTACATCCCCCCCTGGTTTCAACTTAGTAACTCTTGAAACCTTACTTGAATGGACCTTTAATGCCTTCCGGCAAGAAACCATTATATTAGGGAACTTTAACATTGTATTTCTAATTCTCCCAGCAACTCCCCCAACCTCTATGGATTTTCCAAGTTTATACATTCTCCCACAAGAGTTGATAAAACAACCAAAAGACAGTCAGTTCGTACCTTTACTGGGGTTCCCCAAGGATCCATACTTGGTCCCCTCTTAGTCATTGTTTTCGCTAACAATTTTTACACATCTGTGACCAATGGGAACCTTATCCAATATGCTGAAGATTCCACCATTGTTTGCACAGCTGACTCTATCCCTGAACGTCAACTTAAACCCAAGCTGCCTTCTCCACCTCTGAGTCCTGGATGTTTAATAACCACCTATCCCTCAACCATAATAAATCCAAAATCATGCTTTTCACCCACAAAAAATCTACCCTGTCAGACAAAGACAAATGTAATATCTACCCCCAAACAAAAGCCCTAATAGGAAGTTGTCAGCCAAACAAATCTTCTCGGAGTAATCATAGATGAACAACTAAAATTTGATATTCACATACAACAAATTAAAAAAAAAAACATCAAAAACTTGAAATGCTCTACAGGCACAACCAATACCTTATCCCTTCTTCTAAACAAATACTTGCCTCTACTTATCTACTTCCTTCCCTTATGTATGGTGTCCCAGTAATCATCAACCTCCAAACCTCTCTAAATGGCAAACTTGACACTTGTTATAATAAAATGGAAACATTTGCAACAAATTCCAAAAACTCCTTCTGTCACTGTACTGTTCTTCTCCCCCTAAAATGACTCACACTTCCAAACTACCTCAAATATCTGCAACTTACCAATGTTCATAAACCTATCTTCAAACCTTCTGACTATCCTGCCCTTAGTTCTATAATTAAGGAAATAAAAATAATTAAACAGTCTTGATAGAGTTTCAAAATGTATTATAACACTTGTGTAGAGACCCAGCAATAATAATTGTGTTGCCTGAATTAATAAACTCAAATCAATTTAAAGAAATTCAAAACAGAATTAATAACATTTATCAAACAGACTACTATCATCAACCACTCAGAGTAATACAGTTCAATATTTCTATTCATTAAGACATTATTATGTTCACTATATTAATTACATGTGATTAACTTAATCTTCAGTAAACTAATCATCGTTTTCCTTAGAATACAATTATAGCTGTTACAATCACAACTTTCTCATGAGAGAAGAGAAAAATTACTGATCAAGCATAATATTGATATTTTGTGGGATACATAAATGTTATTTGCTTATAAGTCATTGTGAACAATGAAGAAAATTCATTAGTATACCTGCTGTATTTTGCACATTCCTGGACATGTGCAGTTATGTTGTTCTGCTTAAAAGAATCTGCTGACATGGCAAAAGTTTAGTCAGGTGCACTGACCACATACTCACTTCCTCTTTCTCTGACATGCTCAGATGATTCTATGCTACGACTCAACTTTCTTCATATATATATATATATATATATATATATATATATATATATATATATATATATATATATACTTATTTATTTTTTCTTTCCTTCACTATCCCCCCTTTGGTGTTGTGAAAGCATCACCTTTTAAACATTTTTATTTTTTAACTACATTGTCATACATTTTCCAAAAATCTTTAAGTACCAATTTATATTCCTGACACAAACTTTCTTTTTCCTTTAGTGGAACTTCAAGATACAAAATGTTGCAGTAGAGAGACTTTTCTTGCAGATATTAATTTTGCTATAAGCAAGTTTACTAAAAACAATAATAAGAAGCCTGCAAAAATAATGATAAAAACAAATATAATGAACTTTAAAATGGTTCCTTTTCATCCAGAAAATAAATATGTTAACCATAACCATTGTGAATATTGGCTTTTTTAGTGTCTATGACTGAGACAGTGGTGGCTGATGATGGTATACAGCTGAGTATAGTGCCAGGGTTTTGTACTACTTTGATACTACTACATAATTTATTGATCTAAGATCTTACACAAATCTATAAATCTCCTTATCTGCTTCTTTACAGGCAAAATTGGGGTATTGCATGGGGTCGTTTTAGGTATTATAATTTCTTGCAACAGTAAGGCTAAAATGACTGGGTTTATTCCAGACTCAACTATAGCAGAGAGGGGATACTGAGGTATAGCTGGGAGAGAGACATTAGATTTCAATAGAACAGGTAGTGCACTTGTAATTAATATTACATTGTTTTCATCAATAGCACAGACATGAGATGGTATAGATTCCAAAAGTTTCAACTTACTATTTTGATTACTTTGAGTATTTTGGAAAAAAGTAAAGCACATTTTTTTCTAAAGTATTTGTGCTTAAGCAGAACTGAGTAAGTGGAGATGGGTCAGGAAGAATTAAGTACACACCATCAGGAGTACAGAATATAGTACACTGTAGTTTTTATATCAAATCTCTGCCTAAAAAACATAAAGGTGCAGAAGTACTGACAAGGAAAGCATGCTTTTCAGTTAAGGGTCTTATCTGAATGGGGGCATTTTCTGTTTTGTCATATTCTAAAGTGACTCCTGATACCCCCACACCTTTTACTAAGGTACTTGTTAAAAGGAGATTTTTAGCAGCTTCAGTATTTAGCATAGATCTAGTGGTACCTGTATCTGTCAAAAATGGGACTTTATCATTCACTTTAACATCAACAAAAGGAGCTTTTTGTTTCACAGGAATGAAATTAAATAGCTGTGATATCTGTTCAAGGCTATCCTATTTACTTTCTTCTCAGGGAGGGGCTTTCCAAGGAGTATTTCAGAGAGGTGGTTGTAATTTGTTCTCTGGTGAAGCTTGCAGTAATGGGTGTTGTTTCTGTGCAGGGAGAGGAGTATATGATGGCTGTTTTAAAGTGTCTTGTCCATAAGGACATTGGTCCCTCCAATTTCCACTTTTCCCACAAATAAAACAATGATCAGAAAAGTTTGGTGATTCCTTTGTCTGGATATGTTGTGTACATGCATAACCTCCTTCTGGCAAGTATTGAAAGTATTGAGTCCTGCCTCATCATCCCCAGTCTCCACTACTCCACCCTCTGGGTCTAGTTAACTGTTGCAGCTGCAAGTTTAATAAGGTTTTTGTTGTTGTTTTAATTTTTCTCCTTTTTTTATAAATTAAATTATCTGCAATGTATTGTACTTGGTTTACTAACTTATGGAGGCCTAGGCTTGGCCAGGTTAAGCATACCTTCTTTAGTTGGTCTCATATAGGAGGCAACAAGCCATTTACAAATGCAGCAGAGAGTCCATTTGTTGCTGAACCTTTAGTGGGATCTGTATATCCTGAAAAGGCTTTAAATGCTTGAGTCATTCATTGCAGGTATGACTCTATATCCCCCTTATCCTCTGTTGTATGGCATTGATTCAAGACCAGTTTGGTACTGGAGAGCATACTGCAGTAATTGTTTGAAGTGGTCTGTTGCGAGAATGTTGGAATGCTTCTGGGTCAGTGTGCTTTGGGATAGGGTCTGGGATATTTGCTTGGTCCCAAATTTGTTTAAAAAGGTCACTTGGGATTGAACTGTTCATAACAACTTTTAAAATCTTCTATATTAGGATTTTGTAACTGAACTTGATCCCTAAGTATTTTGGAATATTTTGCAGAATATGTTCTTATCGAAAGAAGGGAATCTAAGATAGTCTGAAAATCCAGTGCTGACCATGGCTGTACTATATTTATTGTAGTAGGGCCATTATTATCTCTCCCATGAGCTGGATTGGAAACTTGTCTTAATGAAAAACGCTGTGTGGAAACTAACTCATTTTCCCCCTCAGAGGATTCTGGTTGACTATTTTCTTGATTAAATATGTCAGGTCTGAAGTATCCATCACCATCAGTTATTATGGGGAATTGTTTTAGGAATTGATTGAATATTTTTTTTCCAAAGGAAAAGTACAGAAACCCTCTTCCTTTGCACATAGTGACATTCCCATATATATATTGGTATAACTTTGGATTTAGTTCTGTGTGACAATGGAAATTTAGAAGTTGGTTGAGACTATGAGGTCTGTGCTTGAAGTTGTGAAGTTCCAGAAGAAAGAGCTGGGATAATTTGTGTTGTGCTTACTGGAGAGGTGGATTCAGAGGAATGTCTTGACTGAGAAGGTGGTGTGGCTATAGTATCAGTCGAAGAAACTACTTGTGTTTGGTGCTCAGGTGAATAAGGAGGTGGCAACACTGGTGCATTAGGAATAGTGACATTTTTGTCCTCTGTGGACTCACCCTGTTTTATTTGTAATTTTTGTAACTCTGTAATGGGATATAACCGATAATCTGTAGGTTCCTGATGGCTAGACTACTAAATAAGGTTAAAAGTCTTACTGGCGTCTTTTAACTGAGGTTTTAGTTTTGCTGTATTGTGTTTTAAACTTTGTGCTATTGATTCCTTTTCTCTGGCTTTTGATTCTACTTGCATTTAAAGCTGACCAGCAGCTTGCCGGTACTTTATTACCTTTTTTTTTTTTAATCTCTTTTGCAGTTTGGCTAAAATGTCTTTATCAAGGCTTCCCATAAGGGGATAAACTAGCTTATCATTGTTTTTTTGATAATTTGTTCCACCTTTCTATATATCTGCAACTCTCCCTGTTGCAGTGATGGGACATGTATCTTGCTGGAGTGCCTAGTTCTGGTTCTTTTATAGTACTAGATTTTGCTTCCATTTTTAGAGAAATACATAGATTTAAAAAGAATTATATGTTATTTATTCACTTTTACACATACTACCTTTTTGTATTTTGTTTGCAAGGAATCCCACTCTCATGCCTCTAATCATTCATACAAATGTGCAGACTCCTTTCTTCTGTAAAACCCACTCTTGTACATCTAAAAACTACCTCTTGCAAATCGAACTTTTGCAAGGAACCCAGTCACATTTCCATTTATACCCTACAGGTATAAATTTCTTTTTTGAAAAACCCCACTCTCATACTTAGTGATGCATCTTCTTCTTCTTTCGGCTTTTTCCCGGTTAGGGGTCGCCACAGCGGATCACCTTGTCCGCACATTAATTGGCAGTGGAGTTTTATGGTGTCGAGTTGCCAGCCCGGCGCCCAACCTTCCACAGAAGGCACACTCACACACACACCTAGGGCCAATTTAGAGTGTCCAATCCACCTGCAACATGTCTTTGGGATGTGGGAGGAAACTGGAGCACCCAGAGGAAACCCACACGACCACAGGGAGGACATGCAGACTCCGCACAGAAGGCACCCCAGCCGAGGATCGAACCGGAGAACCTCTTGCTGTGAGGCGGCAATGCTAACCACTGCACCACCGTGGCCGCCCATACTTAGTGATGCACATATTTTCTAAAAAAAAAAAAAAATATTTTCCACTCTCATTCCGTTAGTTTATACAAAGGCAAAGATACATTTGAAAAGAAAAATCTTACCTTTTCAGGAGATTGTTCTGTAGCGAAACAACAATTTGGTTAATTCCTACAACATAAAGTCTGCAAAGACTAATATTGGTGCAGCCTGTTGAATTAATGCTGCAGAGCAACCAGTAGACAGAAAACTGTAACATGGCCCAGAGTGTTTATCCACAGTACCATCCCCCTATTTACTTGGAATAATCAATATGAGTCACATCACCACACTGTTAAAGAAATAATAATTAATTAAATAATTAAACAGTCTTGATAGAGTTTCAAAATTTATTATAACACGTGTGTGGTGAACCTGCAATAATAAGTATGTCTCCCCGAATTAATAAACTCAGATCAATTTATAGAAATTCAGAACAGAATTAATAACATTTATCAAACAGACCACTGTAATCAACCAATAAGTTAATACAGTTCAGTACTTCTATTCATTAAGACAGGATTATGTTTCAATATATTAATTACATGTGGTTAACGTCATCTTCAGGAACCTAATCATCGTTTTCCTTAGAATACAATTATAGTTGTTACAATCACTACTTTCTCATGAGAGAAGAGAAAATTTACTGATAGAGCATAATACTGGTACTTCGTTGGATACATAGGTTCATAGGTTGGTACTAAGCTATCAGCCCTAGGGCCTATACAAGCCTAGCCATAACAATTCCCTGACTATATCTTCCCACACTATTTATTTCCCTGGACACCTGTCTAGAAGGGCGACTGACGTGATCCCCCGAGGTGAATTTCCTTTCTCCCATCCAATCATCAAGGTTATTTTTGAAGAGGGCCAAAGAGGTGCTCTGCTTGACATGTATGGGCAGTCTATTCCAGAGCCTGGAGAGTTTCTGAGTCAGGAACCTATCCCTCCAGCATGTTTTGTTTATTGTGATGACAAAGTTTAGATCCCTGGAGCGTGTGGCTCTGAGGGATTGGAATTTCTTTAAGTGTAGCATGTCCATCAGCTCTGGGTTTGACATGGCCTTGCATGTTAAGCAGAGATCGCCTCTGAGTAAACAATATGCGACAGAGTATAGCTGGAGTTTTTTAAGGCGGTCAGCGTAGGGCATCTGCTTTAGGCCTGTGATTCTTTTAGTGAGGTATTTCTGTGGCCTTTCATGTTGTTGCAGATGTCTTGAGAGGTATATACCAAACGGGGCAATGTATTCTATAATGGGTCTAATGAGGGATGAGTATAGTGGAACAATGACCTCCTTTTTTCTAGATGAAAAGCCCTTAGTGATGAGGTGTGCCACATAGATGGATTTCCTGACTGTAATGACAATGTGGTTATCGAAGGTGAGACCACTGTCCACCTGTGTCCCTAAGTCTCTTATCACACTTTCAGTGTTTAGTATACTGCCACCTATGTGGTAATTCACAGGTACATGTTTTTTCCCAGAGGGGATAAGTATAGATTTCTTGGCATTGAGCTTGAGCCCATGGCTCTGGCACCAAGCATCTGTTTCTGTAAGGCCCTTTTGAAGAGTATCCACATCATTTGGGGATTCAATAATGGCTCCCAGTTTGCAGTCATCTGTGAACTTTGTTAGCCAGAGTTCCTTAGTGTTGGCCTGTACTTCAGAGAAGCAGATGCCAAACAAGAGCTGTCCCAGGACTGAACCCTGAGGTACTCCACTTGTCACTTGTCTGGAGCTGGATTTGGTGTCAGCTATGTTTACAGTGTAAGTTTTGTCAGTAATCCAGTTACAAACCCATCGAGTGACGTAGGGATTAATGCCCAGTTTAGTAAGTCTATCTATGATTCCAGAGTGGGGGATGGTGTCAAAGGCCTTGGCCACAGCTCTGGAGACTGATTTGAAGAAGTCAATCAGGTTCAGGAAACAAGATCGGCCCTTCACGAACCCAAACTGTGTGGGATCCAGTGTTTGAAGGTTGCCAATGTCTTTGTTTATAAGTTCAATGATAATACATTCTATGGCCTTGCAGATCAGGCTCTTCAGACTGATGGGGCAGTAGTTCCTGGGATCCAAGTTGGAGCCCCCCTTGTGGAGTGGGATAACTGTAGCTATGCGCTACTTAGTGGGCATGCAGCCTGAGGTGAGGCTATGATTAAACATGACACTTAGGTGAGGTGCCAGTTCATTTTGTAGTTCATGTAGTACACAGCCCAGGATGTCATCTGGTCCAATGGATGCTGTATTCTTAGCTTTGGAGAGTGCGTTTTTTTACCTGTGTGGCCCTTATTACCAGAATTTGGCAGTCTTCCAGTATTGAGATGGGCCATTTAGGGGGTGAGAGGGGGGTGAATTTGGCACTGAATTGATCTGCCAAGATACTGGCAATATCCTTGGGATCAGTATATTTAATGACATTCTGTTGTAGCTCAGAGCAGATCTGAGCATTGCCATTTAGATTCTTGACATAATTATAGAATGCCTTGTGGTTGTCTTTGGAATCTTTGGCAATTTTATTTTTGTAACTAGCTTTGGAGGTTTTTATGATGGATCTCAGCTTCTTACTGAGGCTGGTAAGGTAGTATTTTCATCCTGGGATTTTCCTCTTTTCTGCAACAGTTTCTTCCTTTTCTTGTAAAGTTTGTTTATGACAAAGGACCACCAGATTGGCTTCCCTTTTTTGGATGAGAGCATCTTGGTTCTGTTTGGGATGGCATGATTCATGCATGAGTGGATGTGCTCGTACAGTGTCTTAGTGTAGGATTCAGCAGTCGAACTTTCAGTTCCCATCTGCATGGGTGTCATGAGGTTTGTCACTTCTAACTTGAGTAGCATGAAGTTGGCTTTGGAGAAGTTTTTATGGAGCTTTCCTTACTGGGGGGTGGGGGTGGGAAGTGGATGTTAAGGGTGATTAGCTTATGGTCAGACCTGACCAACGAGGGGGTGACCATAGGTGTGGAGCATCAATTTCCCATGTTGGTAATGACCATGTCTAGGATATTGGAGCCCCTGATGGGACTATGGATTAGTTGATCCAGGGCATTGGAATTTATGAATTCCAAGAACCGATGGGCAAAGGTGTTGGTACATGAGTAGTTTTCCCAGTTAATGGCAGGGTAGTTGAAATCACCCAGTATTAGGGTGCTTAGTTGTATCTTAATATTTTCCAGTATGTTTAGAAAGGTGTAGTGAGAATCTTGGGGCATGGTGGGGGATCTATAGCACTCTACAATTTTGATTGCAGTCTTACCTAGTGTTAGTTGAACCTGGAGAATTTCAGATGCATTGTGTAATTTGTTTAATAAGTCCTTGTGAACAGTGAAGCAGAAACACTAGTATATTTGCTGTACTGTGCACATTCCTGGACATGTAAAGTTATGTTGTTTACTGCTTAAAAGAATCTGCTGACATGGTGAAAAGTTTAGTCATGTGCACTGATCACATACTCACTTCCTCTTTCTATGACATGCGCAGATCATTCTACACTATGTGTCTCAACTTTCTTTTCTTTTTTTTTTTTTTGCCCTTCACAATAGCTTCACTTTTTAGGTCCCTTAGATCAGATAATCAGCAATTTCTTCAGGTTCACAAACCTAACCTGCTACTAGGCTAAATAATTTTCTCCCAATCTTTAGCCAAAAATTGGAATGCTCTCCCATTAGCTATCAGAACAATCCAAAATCCTGCCCACTTTAAAACTTCTCTACACAATTATCTTTCTTCCACCTGGAAATGTCCCTGCACTCAGCCCCCTTGAAAACGTATCGCAAATGGCACACTCTCCCCTACTTTTTGTACTGTGTGTTATCTACAATTTCTCTATGCAATACCACTGTACCGCTAATTGAGCTTACAGTCTCAGTAGTCCAATCACTGTCACAAAAAAATGCTCTGCTATGATTGTATATAATTGTATATAATTTTACTTGTACTAAAATGTAACCACAAATTTGTTCCCACTACAATGTTAGGCTATGCTAAACTACCTATGTATAAAATGTTATGTTGAATATACTTTTTATTGTACTGAGGAGCTTTTCTCCACTAAAACAGGCTCTCTATTGCCTAATGGACCTCCCTGGTTAACAAATTCCAAACAAATAAATAAATTAATACATAAATGCCATGAGTTTCCAGGGCTTAATAATTCATGTTCAATACACACAGTTTTAAAATTAAAATAATATAATGCATACTGAACTGCTGTTAAAATGAAATGCATCTGGTGTATTACTTAATAATTAGTTAATAGCTTTTAGTGGAGGGTTTTATCATGTGTTAACATTTTAAATGTATTTAATGATAGTTGTTTTCAAATGCTAACTGTTCTGTTGAAGTTCCAAGGAAAGTATTGATGGAATAAAAGCACCTAATCTTCACCTGAATTCTGCAATTCCTAGTGCAGGCGCTCCAACAGGCAATATGTCTGCCGTGCGATCCAGGAATAACCTGTATGGATGTGCAGAAGCGCTTCTGCTCGAACTTAGCCCCTGTATGCAAATTACCCCATTTGCAGGAGAAATCCATGCAAATTAAGTGAATTTGTGATCCAGGAAGCTGGAAACCGGCCATGCAGGAGTATTGTAATCTGCAGAAATGTACTCCACCAGTAACAGAGTGCATTTCTACAAATTACAAAATGGAGCCATGACAGCTCCAAATAAAGGGTGGATATCATGTAGAATGCATGTCAATGGCCAGCTATAAGACCATTGGCATGGGAAACATTAGCAAAATTAAAAAAAAAACATTTATTTTTTTTTTAGCCAATCTCGGCTGTTTAAGAGTATGGCAGCGGCGTGGAAATGGGATTGTGTGGAAAATATGAAATAAAAACATAACATAAGCAGTCTAACCAAAATCACTATTTTTCCATTATACTCAAAGGCAGGCGGAAGACAACATGGCCAGTGAATAGTGGTTGCTAAGGGGGGAGGCTCAGTGTGGGACATGTAACAATGCATCAGCAGTCAATCCTATGCAAATGAGGGGAATGATACTGAATCCCAAAGTTCTCCTGCATGCTAGTCCTCACCCAACAGTGTAAGAGCAGGAATAGCTTGGTGCAAGTCTAGGAGTAAGCTGACATCATAGGGGTGTGTGTCATGCATACTGTAAGTGGATTGCAGCTCTGTGGCTCAGGTTTGCTCTTAGCATAGCAGAGCTAAGCAAGGGGGTGTGTCTGAGGCTGCCTAGCACTCTTTACACTGCCTAAGCAGGTGTGCACGCGCCACGCACCAGGTTGTAAAGGGAAAAAAAAAGTAAACCAGGAAATAGCAGCTCTGTGCACATTTGATCACTGAGTTTGCACAGCACATCCCCGGGCTGAAACAGGAAGGCAATGGGAAGGGAAAACAGCAGTAGGAAGGTGATCTAGGAGAACTAGCATAACTGGCAGGTGAAATATATCTGAATCAGCCAATTACACAGGCACACAGGCAGCAGTCCAGCCCAGCCCAGAACACTACTATAAACTATGCAAACACCTTTCCCTCTGGTTTTTCCCATACTCTACACCACCGGTGTATACAAGCGGGGAACATTTAACAAACAAAACAACAAAATGATAGGGGCTGCAATAGCTATCATACAACAACATGTGGAAGAGGCTGAGGGTGGTGAGGATGCGAATGCTGTTAACCAACCCACTGTGAGGAGGTGGAGAACTGTGTACAGACCCAGGGTAACCTACCATGGGCTACATGAGCTGGATATAGTGGCGCGCTATAGTGTGGACAGGGACCTCTTACAGCAAATTGTTGAGCTGTGCCGGCCACGACTCACACACAGAATTAACAGAGGGGAACCCATCCCAGTGGGTACCAAGGTATGTGTAGGCCTAAGTATAATAGCTACAGGTACCTTCCAAAGGCCAACTGGGGATGTGATGAGGATCTCACAGGCATCAGCATCCAGGGTCCGCCACCAGTTTATGGATGCCATTTCAGCACATGTCGGTGAGCACGTTTATTTCCCCAACACCCGTGAGGCGTTGGCCAGCAATATGCATCTGTTCCACCAAATAGCAGAATACCCTGAGGCAGTGGGTGCTATAGACTGCACACACATATGCATCAAAGCACCACCTGGTGAGCAGAGTTGGGTCTACATCAACCGCAAGGGCTTCCCCTCCATCAACTGCCAGGTCATGTGTGATGCCCAGGGTATAATAATGAATGGGTGTGCTGGCTGCCCTGGAAGCTATCATGATTATGACATCTGGCATCTGATGCATCTGTACCAGCGATGTGCCAAAGCGGACATCCCTTATGGTCATCTAGTAGGGGATGCTGGTTATGCACTGGGGCCATGGCTGATGACACCCATAAGGAATGCACACACACCCAAACAAGAACTCCATAAAGAGGCATACACACAGACCAGAATTATAATAGAGCATGTATTTGGGATGCTTAAGTCACACTTCCCATGGCAGGATACATCTGGTGGAGCCTTGCAGTACTCACCAGCTACATGTACCCAAATTGTCATTGTATGTGCCATGCTACACAATATGATCCTGCAGAAACAGCTGAAGCAGGAACAGCATGGGGCAGGGCCACACAGCCTCCCACCACTGCCAAGGCACAGAGTGACTCAGAAGAGGAACAACCTGAGCCTGCCCCAGTAGGCAGAAGGGTGCAGGTACAGTATGCCCTGGCCTTGGCAAAGAGGCAACCCATAGCACATAGACTGACACAGAAGGGTTCCAGGGAATGGCACCTCTCTCTGACTTGCACATACAGTAAAAGGGATGCCAAACATGACACTACCTGTGCTCAACCATGTGTAGGGAGTGTGCTATGTGCATCTGACATAGGCAGCCCTTCAGCATCACCCTCAATACTGGCACACTCACAAGGTAAGTCACTCAACTTACCATTTGCCGAATGGAGTAGTATGTGTTGCCACCTGTATCTATGGTAAGCATGCAAGGGAATCAGGTGGCTGAATGGTATGCCAGTAGATAGTAGACACATATAGTGGCACCATGATGTCTGTAACAAATACTGGTGTCACCATAGTAGCCAGTACTACACAGGGCAACAAAGCCCACTGCAGAAAATGTGCTGGGCCACATGTGTGTCCATATGACTCACACATGCCAGTCAGGGAGGTTCACATACCCAACAACTGTCTCAGCCAGCAGGATAGGTGTAGACAAACACAAACAAAGGCTGTGCTATGGCCTCTGAATGATGCCTGTGGGTACAAGTGTCAGATGTGCCCCCCATCCAATGTAGAAATGTAGAAACAGTCAGGTGTGCCCCCCGATCCTGTGTAGAAATGTGGAAATAGTCAGGTGTTCCCCCTAATTCTGTGTAGAAATATAGTAACAGTCAGGAGTGTCCCCCAATCCTGTGTAGAAATATAGAAACAGTTAGGTGTGCCCCCAATCCAGTTTAGGAATGTAGAAACAGTCAGGTGTGCCCCCCCATCCTATGTAGAAATGTAACAGTCAGGTGTGCACCCCATTCCTGTGTAGAAATGTAGAGACAGTTAGGTGTGCCCCCCATCCTAATTAGACAGGTAGTAACAGTCAGGTGTGCCCCCCAATCCTATGTAGACATGCAGAAACAGTCAGTTGTGCCCCCCAATCCTATGTAGACATGTAGTAACAGTCAGGTGCAGCCCCCCAATCCTGTGAAGAAATGTAGAAACTGTCAGGTGCGCCCCTTCACCCAACCCAACGTAGAAATGTAGTAACAGTCAGGTGTGCCTCCTCCCATCCTCAGTGTAGAAATGTAGAAACCGAAATGTGTGCCCCCTCCCCCAATCCTGCATAGAAATGTAGTAGCATTCAGGTGTGCCCCCTCCCCCAATCCTGTGTAGAAATTTAGAAACAGTCAGGTGTGCTCCCCTCAATCCTACTTAGAAATGTAATAACAGTCAGGTGTGCCCCCAAACTTATTTAGAAATGTAGTAATGGTATGGTATGCCCACCCAATCCAATGTACACATGTTATAACAGTCAGGTGTGCCCCCTGCAACCTTATGTAGACATGTAGTAACATGTATGTGTAGGTATCATAACAGTAAAGCACAGATGCCCAGAGGTGGCCAAGGTAGCAGGATAGAGTGTAGCATTTGCACAATATGCAGGTATGTGTGTGTTAGGTTGGTGTGTGTTTCATATTGTGTGAGAATGGTCAGTATATATACATGTTGAGGTATGACCTGGTGGCCATTGCCCACTACTGCTGATGACAGGGCCAAGTTCTCACAACTGCAGTGCCAAAGACAATTCCCACTAGTATAACACATGCTAGCAGTAAGCCATTGTAAATGTATGGTGGTAATATGTGTCACCATCTGAAAGATTGACATGGCATGGAAGTTGGGCTAGATATACATGCAGTACATAGGGGAAAAAAGTACCCCAGACATACAGTATATATTGTGTAACTGTGAAATGGGCACACCCTTGGAATTGTACATACAGGTATGCATCACATTATCTGGTCCTGTAGTAGGGGATACCAGTGTTGTCTGCCTGAACACATGCAGATCACAAAGGAGGTAGGACTGATGTACTGGGAAACTGCTGATGTACCTGCACATGCCAGCTTAACTGGAATGCCCCATGCATATCTGTATGTCAGATGCAAGTAGTGTCCATAGCACACATGCACCCAGCTCACCCAAACACCACCCACAGGTACATCTTTGGACCTATCCCTGCTGTGGGGAATGGGTAGAATATGACCCCACCTGTATATGGCAATAGCGACAGAATGCAGCATGCAGTGCAGGTGTCCCATGCAGTTGTGTTCCTAGCCATAGGTAGCACCCTGCCAGCATCCACACCACCTGAATAAGACTGATAGAAGGTATTGGCATGAATAACTAGCACACCTACCCTGTCACCCCAGGGGAATATACTGTCTGGCGGTCTGAGACTGTAGGACTGACAGACTGCAATGACCTCCCACAGCTGGCTCACATCAACACCAAATGGCCCAAAGGCCTCTGCCAAAGGTCTGTGTCTCACATGTACTGGCAATGCATGTTATGTCATGGACTCCAAAATAACAACATAACACACTCCACATAAGCCATATGCAAGGCCATGTGGACAAACCACAGTAACTTGTCCACCATGTCCCACTGCATGAACTGTGGACCAACACCAAAATACAGCTGTGATGCGATGATAACCTTAGGGAAAGTATCAGAGAATGTATGCATAATGTATGGAAGAGGATAGAATAACTGGAGGGGTGGGAGCATGTGCAGCATGGAATGTGCAAGGTCTGACACAAAGCTGTGTGCACACACTATCCCTGGCTACAAAGACAAACATGGGTGGCTACAGCCCTGCACATACACCACAATAGGGGTAATGTCCTGACTCATGGTCCCTGCCTCTGGGTAACCTGTGAAAATCTGTATAGCTGTGAGGTATTGCCACAGCAAGATAAGGCCATACTGTCATGTCGATGGATGTACAACTATGGGATCCCCTGCCAGCACTGTACCAAGGTGCTGAATCAGATACACAGACCCAGCAGCAAGTGTCTGCAGCTGCCCCTCCAGAATGGCATAACTTACCATGAATATGTAGGCATCTGCCCACAATACTGGACACAGCTGCAGTCATCCTTGTCCCCAAGACATCACAGTAAGCAAGAATGTCCACCTGACAGTACATGAGGACAGAAAACATCACAGTGTATAACAGTACACATGTCTGAGTATTTCTGCTAACAGCAGTACCATGTAGCTGAAGCAGCGCAGACACATTCACCTACAGTACAGACTATCCTCTGTACAGTTTGTCCCGATATTGTCAAATGATTGATGGATACCCTACAGTAGGTGTACAACACAAAGGTCTGCACTGCAGTACAAACTGCCTGGAATTGATCCACACATTCAATACAGAAGTGCATACGGGGCATGCTCACACACACTAGTGGAATTAAGGCAATGTCAGACAACATACTGTAAGGTCATACTGGGCATGCTCACATACAAACAAATGAAGCCCATGTCTGCAAACAACAGTGGACCATACATATCTGGCAGTTGCAGATGTTAGTGCATACACTCCTCAATATGCACCAGACATGCTTTGCACACACAGTGGATAGGAATACAGACATATATCCTAGGGCAACACACTATAATAAGCCAAACACAGATGTACATAGATGTGTGAAAGGGACTGATTGTGACAAGGAGCCATCCATTATGAGGCCTGTCCCACCCAGCATACAGCCAAATGGCTACTACCACATGAGGTGTGTGGTTTAAATGTCACTCACTGTAGACATTACCCACTGGTATCCATCAGCATTACAGGCTATGTGGTGCCAGTGCTAGCTGTGCAACATGACTGTACAAGGAAGTAGTCATCTAGCAGCTGTATACACCTGCCTGCCGAATTTAACCCTGCATGTGACTGCAGGTGGTGTGTCAACCTCTAAATAAATGGGTTATGGTCCATGCACACACACTGCCCTCCCCATAGCCCTGCTATGACAAGCCTGCTGAGGTCATCCACTTTGGAATGCATCTTTGGGAATCGAGTGCCCCATTAATCTCTGTGGCACATCCTATAACTGCATACTGCTGTAGTGTGATAAACTAGTTAGGTAGGAATTCTAACCCCAGACATGGCAAGTGTATGTGTGTGTGTTTGTGTGTGTCTGTTTAGACACCACAGTTACAGTTTCACATGTCAAAGTATATGTATGTGGGATGTATGCATATCCCAGACACCATCCATGTCATCGACTAAAGAACACATATATGGCAAGCAATGCACAGCAATGGCCACATGCAATAGTTACCCAGGTGACTGGATGGTGAATACAATACCCACCTGTGTGGGCCAATCCAGACACTACACCCCTGAGCCACACTACGGACCATTGTCATGTGGCCTGATGCCAAGTTATACCCATCACCTAGCCTTGTATAGCCATCTGGAAAGTCAACCACTACACACCTGTGAAGCAATGTACCCATGAATGTCAGTACTGGCACCCTGTGTCTGTGTGTGTGTAGTATATGATGCCTATGACCACATTCACACTCACTACAGCCTCCATTGGCATACTGAAGCATGCTGTCTGATGTCAGACACCTCCACATACCCTTTGTCCATATAACCTCCGGATAACCCCTGTGGTGTATGTGATACCTGCACAGTACTGTACTGTGGCAATCTAACTAGTGAGGAGTTGTATTTTTCACCCTGCCAAGTGTGTCAATGTGTGTGCATCTCTGAGAGAGTGTGGCTGTGTTGACACTGATTCCACTTCATGTGGACAGGCACATGTAATACACCTACTGTATAGCTACCATATCACTGTTGCAGATGTAACTCACCATCACATATATTTTTGGAGAGCTTCTCAATATGTAACCTATGTGGTGCATCCAATAACTGCATTCACATGTGATAGCAATACATAGTCAGTCAGGGGGTTAATACCCTGTACTGGTAGGTGTGTGACACAAACATGCTTAAGTTTTACTCTCCCACCCCTCCAAGCCTTAGTTTTCTCTCTGTCTGCCTCTCTCACTCCCTCTCTGGTGGATGTGGAGACTTACACCTGCTTTGCTTAGGCAGCAGCATGTGTATTGTAAGTGATGCTCATGCTCAGCTGATGGCCTCTGCACGAACTGCAGCCCTCCTCTAGCTGATTGCATGTGGAAAAGCTGTGGCAACATTCCCATAACCAATTGTATGGAAACACACTCCAATATCTAGGAACATTGTGTTGGTGTTGGGCCTTTTAATTCACTGTGAGCAGGACTTAGATCTGTTGTTGGCAAACAGCATCACAGATGGATTGGGGATTTACCTCTAACAACATACACTGTGGAAACAGGCCAACACACAGGAGGAGGATGTGCCTGACATGACTATAGAATGCAAGTGCTACTAATCTGTATTTGGAGTAATGTTGGTTTAATAGGGTTTCTGTGAATATGGCTGTTCTACATGTTTTAATACCTGTCATGTCAGTACTATGTTTCTGAGGCAACCCCCATCTGTAGGGTCATCTGCAGATTGGGCAGTGTGTGGTGCCTTTTGTTTCTTGTGTTACCCACAGAGCACCTATCAGTGAACTGCAGAAGCATAGTGTGAGGATTGCAGACAGTACATGGTGAAAGATATGAGAGATACTGACCACATATCCCTCATAGGACATATGTTGCAACAAACCCTGTTTCAACAGTAAATGTATGAGGTTATCACAGCAACACGTCAATATTGGCCTAGTGTGTGTGCCTCCAGCCGCAACTCTGTCAACCTATGTACATATGTCATGCAGTAAGAGGTGAATATCTCCTGTACAACATAATTTATTGACATCATATCTGATAGCCAGTTGGATATCAGACTGTGACACATTATGTATAGTAGGAGTTCTCTTTGAGGACATAACATGCGCATACTGTGGTTGTGTGTACAGTACTGAGGTCTGTGTACTTATGGTGACTGTCGACAGTGTGTGTATTGTGCATATGTACCTTGGCCTGTGTACACACTGTGGTAGATGTCATTGTTCTTAGTCCTGTTCTATCTGATGTTACATAACCTTCACTGTATGGTACCCTATCAGCTTACACGTTTGTAGGGCCAAACACACACATGTCCCATACCACAGGCAGGCATTGTACCACACTGTGTAGTGGTCCAGTATATGTAGGGTTAGTGTGTGAGTGGCACATATAAGGATGGTGTTCATCAGATAGTCCATATACTGTAATATTATGCTAGCAACCATATGTGGCTGTGGCTGTGTTCACATTGGTTGTGGTTATAAACTTTCACACAGGTGTCTGTTACTCTGTGCTGTGTCATGCCTGTACAGCCTGCTATATATGCAGGTACATGTGTATTCCCCATAAGAAATGTAGGCCAGT